>NC_137715.1:1858375-1931602 GCF_964034855.1 Anser brachyrhynchus
CCCCGCTCCCCCCCCAGCTCTTCCCCCACGCCGTGAGCTCCCGATTTCATTTCAAGAGTGAGACAATAAAATCGGTTGCATGGGGAGGGAGGAGGGGAGGTGGAAGAGAGAGGGAGAAATCGAATTAAACGCAGAAAGTTTTCTAAATATATACGTGTGTGCGCTCTCTGTTCTCCTTTGGTTCCTTTCCATTTAGAACAAGATAATAACTCAGTCCCCTGGACAAGTTGCCAGTTCTAAAAATGTCCTCATACATTGTGAAACTGGAAAAGTTTTGACTCAGTGTCTAATATTTCCCGAGGCGAACTGGTATATTGGCAGAGAGCATGAGCTTGGATACACAAGCGTCTGTGTTTTTTTTTTTCCCCTGAAAATTGCTTTGCATTAAATTTCCTCAGCTTCAGAATTATCTTTACTCGCCTCCAGCTAAACTTGATTTTTTTTTTACCAAGCGCTTGATCTGTTGGCGAATGAAATCTGAGAAGAAACCGCAGGCCCTAAGTGGCTGTAATTTAATTGATTTTATCATAAATCATCAACTTCATGAAGAAGCAAAGTTTTCATTGAAGTAAATTGATATTAATGGACACTTTCTGAAATCTAGCCATATAGATCTGTATGTTGTTGGTGCTCCCACTTCTCCTCTTTTGGGACAGAAGATTTGGGTGGGGGAGTATTTTTCCACACTTCTATCTTTCTTTTCTCCCACACTCCCTAAAAACGACTTATTGCAGCGTGGGGGATCTGAGCCCTGGCGTGGCGAGGTGGGGGGGAGCTGGAAGCTCAGTTCCTCTTTGTGGCATTTTACAGCAAGGGCGAAATCCGGGAGCACCGAAACGAGGCTCTTCTGGGTGGATGAACATCGAGCAGCTGGGCTTCTTCGGGTTGTTCCCTTAGCTAGGTTGTCCGCTCTGCCCAGGGGCTTGGGGGCGTCGGGATGTGATATTTCTGGCAAAAAACACGTGCGTTGCAGCGAGGTGCATCCCGGCTCGGCCAGACTTGCTCGCATCCGTGTTAAAAATAGAAATAGGATTTAAAACCTCCTCTTCCATCTGCCTGTCCTCTGCTGTGTTAAACATTGTTGTTCCCAAAGCTTTCCCTCCTAATTAAAAATTAACTAAGAACCCGGGAAAGAAGGGAGCCCTTTGATATGGTGATAAGTTTGACAGACCAAATACCCGTACCGTAAGAGAGGATTTTAGCAAAGGGCAGTGGCTCTCCTCTGTGCCCATTGGTGGCCGTCTGTGGGGCGATTGCAGAGATGTACACTGAGGGTAGAATGCGGGACTCGGTGGTATCCTTATGGTTCCCTACAGAAGATAAACATTCGGTGAAAACATCACAAAACAGAGAAATATAATTTATTAACAGCTCTTCTTTCTCCCTCTCCTGAGACTCCCTGCTCAAAAACTGTTAGTCTTTGTGAATTATCACTTGAAAACAGGTAAAATGGAGCTTATTTCTTCTCCCAGGTTCCTTCTCCCCCATGCTCAGGCCGTCTTCCAGCGACAGCCAGGTCCCGGATTCAGGCGAGTACCACTGCAAAAATAACCAAATTTCTTCCTTTTCTCAAAGAAGCAACCACGGTGGTAGCGTGGGTGCCTGGACCTCCTGGGAGGCGAAGGAAGGGCAGTGGGAGAAAAGTTTTGAATCCTCAAATCCTCTTTCTTTCTTTCTTTCTTTCTTTCTTTCTTTCTTTCTTTCTTTCTTTCTTTCTTTCTTTCTTGGGGGGTGGGGGGGGGTGGGCAGCCTGGACTAGGGGCGAGGAGCCCGTCCCCAAGGCCTCCGAGCGCTGCCCCGCCGCCGGCAAGGCAGAGAAGCCCCCTCCGCTTCTCCTGTCCCCTAACCCCGGGTGTTTCCCCTCTGTCACCGTCGTCTTCGCCGTTTGGCTGGACGCCGAGGCTTTGGGAGCGGTGGTTGTTGCGGTCGCTTTCCTCGTTAGTGTTTGTTCGTCTCCTTCGCCTTCAGGACAAAAGATTAAAAGGGGGGCGGGGGTGTGTGTAGAATTAAAGAGAGCAAGCGAGAGAGAGAGAAGAACGAGCAGCTGGAGCTCCCCAAACCCAGGCCAGTCCCAGCTGCGGCGGCAGGGAGCAAGGGGCATCGGCTGCCTGGGAAGTTTGGGAAATTTGCTGATGGGGGAATTCGTGCGACTGGAGGGGGAGCCGGTCATTTACCAATTCTGTATAAAATAGGGAAAAGGTTGACGCGTCCCAGTCACGTGAGCACATAATTCAAGCTATTATTTTGGCATTTGGAGTGGGGGTGGAGAAGAAAAGCGGGGATGGTGATTCCCAGCCCGCCTCCGGTGAGCCGCTCCCCAAACACCCCTGTGCACCCGCTGGAACCGCAGCCCGCCTGCCTCGCGCACCCCAAACCCACCCCGCCCCGACCCCGTCCCGACCCCGCCTCAGGTTTTGGCGACGGGGCGGGAGAGGGGTGGTGCGGGGATGCGAGAGGCTGCGGGGGGCTGCGGGGGGCTGCGGGGCTGCCGGGGGTGCGGGGGTGCCGGGCACCCACCTCACAGCAGCCTGGGAGCGGCGCGGGGCCGGGCTTTGGTTTGTTTTGTTGTTTTTTGGAGACAATTCAAAAGCACTTCCGCTGAGCGATCGTTAACCTGGTGAGTTATTGCTCCTCTAAGCAAAGGTCACGGGGAGAAAAAGGTCTAATCTGTCAAGGAAAAAACACTGCTCACTCAGGTTCATTTTGATTTCTTATCCGGGCTGGCTTCTGTTTGGGGTTTCAGGAGGTCCTGGACCTTCCGTAACTCCCCCCTCCCTCGGGCTCTCTGTTTGAGGAACGGGAGCGAGGAAACCCAGACTCCTTTAGACCAAAAGCAAAAGGACCGAGGGCGGCTGAGCAGCCCCCGGGGAGGCGGTGGGTGCCGCGGGGGCCTCCACCCTGCCCCGGTGAGGGCCGAGCAGGGGCTGGGTGGGATCCGCACCGCCTCTGAGAGAGAAATTAATGCAAAGCAGATAGAGCAAAGCCCCCCAGTCAAAACAAAGAACATCGGGGGAAAAACTCGCTCCGTCCGTCGCTCTCCTGCCTTTACTGCAAGGGAATAAATTAAAAACAATGAAAAACAAACAGGTCCCCGCCCCCGGAGCCGTTATTTACGCCAAATCTTTTTTGTTTGTTTGTTTGTTTCTCTTTTCCCCTCCTCCCTCCTGCAACCACTCCAAATAAACGCGATTTTCCTCTTTTCTCCACCTCCTCTCGGTCTGCCCTCTTCTCCCGGGCCCGGCGTGGGAGGAACTTGCCGAGACTCAGATTTCGTTTGCCGAGTTCACAACGCAGAAAGGGTGGTGGTTTTTTTTTTCTTTCTTTCTTTTTTTTTTTCCTCTTTACAAATTTCTGTGTGTACTCTTCAGAGGCAACTGAAAAGCCCCAGTTAACCGGGGAAGGTTGTGATGTAAGTGGAATATTGCCAAAGCTGTGTATTAAAGTGTGCGCTCATGTAATAATAATACTAATAAAAATACAGCTATGGGCCGCCGACTAGAGAAGGTCACGAGCATCCGCGGGTGATTTATGGACTCGGGGATGCTGTCACAAGCAGAGTGGGGGTGTGAGGGGAACATTTTTATTTAAGATTAATAACATCAACATACAGAACGGAAACGGGATTATTAAAGCGACTGAATGTTTCCCAAAACGAAAATATTTTTAAATGAGATTGCTTTTTCTTTCTTCCCTTCTTTTCCCTCTCTGAGTCCTTCCTGCGAACGTGGCGGCGGTAAATCTCGGTGTGGCTATAAAAACGTTACGGCTTGATATCGTTAATTCTGATACCAAATCTCTGCTGTGCGAGCGGTGTCCTCGGACACCATAAAGCATCCCCCCCCCCTTCGTGGCGATCCTCCGACCAAACTGGAGTGCGGGAAAGAACAGGCCCCCCCGGCCCCCTTCCTAATCCCCAGTCCTTCAGGAAAGCGGCCTCGTGCTTTCCGCGATGTTTCCTGTCCTTGGACTCGGAGCTAATTAACCGCCTGTGCTTAACCCCGAGCCCCCCGGCCCCGCCGCCTCCTGGACCCCCCCGGCCCCGCCGCCAGTTTCGCCAGCGCGGCCCCCGGCGGCCGGTCCCGCGGGGGCGGCGGGGGAGCGGGGGCAGCCAGGCGGCCGCATCGGGGTTTTACGGCAATAAACCTCAAAAGCCCCGTGCCCCCCCCCCCCCCCCCCCCCGGCTCAACTCGGGTACGAACGCGCGGCGAGCGGTGCGCTCCCTGGAAATGCCGTGGCGGTTCGGATGAGGAGTAACCTCCGAGGGGAACTGCTGGGGCTTTTGTTATTAGAGCCTGTCTTCTCCCCCATTCCCACCCAGCATTTCTCTGTATGATGAATTCCTTTTGCATTCCCTTGTCCACGCTTTTCTGACCGAAGTTTCATACTTTTTTCTTCCCCCCCTTCAGTTCTTCTCCTTTCTCAAAGTCCACCACAGCCTCGTATTTGCTGGACCGGACATCCGAGAATTGGTGAGTTTTGCTGAATATCCTACCTGGTCCCTCTCCCTCTGTCCGTCTCTCTGCATCAGCCTTGGAAGCCATTCCTGCTGCAGTCACCCAGCGTGACCCCCCCCACCTGCACGGAGCACGGTGCCCTGGATTTCAGTATTTTCATTTTGCTACTTGCTTGTCTTTAAACTTTGTGATTTATGGCCGTAACTTTGAGGGAGTGTTTTAAATGGAAGATATTTCCTGTACTCCCTTTGAAGGGAAAGCCAGTCAGATTGCAACATTTGCTGCCAATTTTGTGCGAGGAAGTTACATTTTAAAGAAAAATAAGCTGCAACCAAAGCAAAAATGGTAATACACAGCAAGCCTAAAAACTCTTTAGAAGAACTCAACACATAAACGTGCAACGACCTCCTTATTTTTTTTTCGGCTGCCAGTTAAGCTTAAAACAAAATTTTGCACTTCAGAGGAGTTACTTGCAGAACCCGAGATACTTCTGATTGCCTAGGTACCGTAATAAGTCAGTGGACATCCATATTCAGAAACCTACAGAGTACTTCACCTACAGAGAAGTCTTTAAAAAGAGTCCGCGACAGTTTTTCCTCTCTCCTTCCCTGGAGTTTCAGCGCCGGGGGCTCCAAAATATGAACTAACTTGTAGCAGAGGATTTATTTTGGAGCACTTTATAAAAAGTCACACGGGGATAAAAAATCGCAATAGGGATGTCCCCGGTCGAAACTCCCACTTCAGAGATCTGAACGTTGCAGTCAGAAAAATAGCTGGAAACACCGTAGTCCTTGGGATAAGACTTTATCCATCACCTAGAAAACCGTGGCTGTCCAACTCAGAGTTAAGTCCTCTCAAAACTCAAATGTTTGCTTGGACACACTTCTTTCCCCTTTCCAGAGTCACTCGCCTAAGGTGAAAAAAAAAAAAAGAAAGGCGATGCAGCCCCCCCAGCCGGGGCATGCCTTCCCCGCGAAGTCCACAGAGCCCTTCTGGTCACTCCTTGTCTTGTTGCTAAACGTAAATCCCCCCCGTCAGCACTTAGCCGAAGGAGCGAGCGCCAGAATTAAAGGAGGGAAGATAATTGCGATGGGCAACAAAAGTAGCACTTAAAAAAAAAAAAAAAAAAGTGCAGACACCTAAATTCTTTGCCCTGCCTTCCTCCCACTCGCCAGCCCCTCCTCGTCACGGACGCTCCCCAGAACGCAGCTCGGCGAGTTTCTGGGAGCGGAGGAAGGCGTGCGCCTCGGGCCGCACAGCGGCACCCCGAGCGGCACCAGCGGCTGCCCCGACCCCCGGCCTCAGCGGTCGCGTCCCCCCGGTGCTCGCGCCCCGACCCCCCCGAGCCGCGGCTCCCCCCCGCGGGGCCGGGAGCCGCCCGCAGGCAGCGGCCGGGACGCGAACTCCGCGCGAGTTCCGCGGGGCCCCCCCGGCTCCCCCCGCGCCCCGGAGAGGCTGCGGGGCCGCCCCCAGCCCCCCCCCCCCAGCCCCCAGCGCCCCCCGGCTCTGGGCCGCCCCGGGGGGGGCCTCTCGCCGCCGAAGGGCCGCGGAGGGGCAGCGGCGGCTGTTGAAAGCGCCGCGACTGCAGCCGGCAACGGGGGGGGGGGACACACCATGACTATGTTGAAACGGTTTATTAGCATAAATTGACACCTAATTGTTAAACACGTGAATCAAAGGCAAGCTTTGCTATCTTTCTGTCTAGGCCTCTGTCCACCACGTCTGCAATTAGCATAATTTTTCACTAGTGACGCTGTTTGGGAGGCTCGTTGGCTTTGCCCAGCAATCCAGCCCAATTCTTTATTTTTAAATATCCCCTCCGCTTTATTTCCCCCTCGCCCCCCGCCCTCCCCGTAGCCTGGATTCTTTTCGTTATTATTTTAATCCTAGCCAAGCATTGCATAGTTAAAGGGGGGGGGGGGGGTTGTGTTCAGCTTTTCTTTCTTTCTTTTTTTTTTTTTTTTCCCTTCTCCTTTCCCTTCTTCCCCTTTGCTGTGGTAAAGCAGAGGCCATTGTTATCAGTGAGCAGAGCGTACCAGTCTATAGGGCAACTAGAATCTCAGGGTTTGTCCATTCAAAGCCCTCAGTTTTTCTGCACATCTTGGAAGCTGGAAAGCATCTTGATTTTTTTTCTTCCCAAACGGAGACAGAGACAATTTGAGCTGCCGTAACCGAAAGCTCCACTGGCTGAGCCCCCTCCCCCCTGTTTTGGCTTTTTTTTTTTTTAATACATTTATACATACATATGCTGGATTTTTTCCTCTCGTGTACTCCTTTAACGTTTTTAAAGGAAGGGGGTCATTCCTTGCTTATTGATTGCGTGGATGCTGGATGTGAAAATATATTATGTCTGCCTGTGCTTTGCTCGTCAGAGACTAAGGTAAGCCGGACTCAAATAGGCTATCACTTTGTGAATGGCGGAGTATATGTCCCAATGATTTATGACCATATGACTCCAATCTCGGTTCAAGAAGAGTTCACAAGCTTTAAGCTTCCTTCCACGCAGAGGCTCTTTTGCAGCCCTCATCCAGGGCCCTTTTCCCCTGCTTTACAACTGGGGAGTTAGGCTTGGGGTGAAGCTCGGTTGTGGGGGAGGGATGAGGGAAATTTTAGGAATGTGTCTCTATTTTCCAGGCATATGCACCGCAAGGCAGTCGCTGGGATCTGAGGTCTTTCTCAGCAGCCGACTTATTGTTAAGGGCATGTGTAGGATATTTATTATCGATAATAATTGAAATTAAACCCGGGGCTATTCCTGTTTTCACCGGCTCCGGGCAATATTCCTTAGGAGGGGCGGGGGGAGGGGAAAGGCGCTGCTCTTCTTCATAAACAGAGCCAGGTCGGGAATTTAGGATTTCCAACATGGAGGGAACGGTTTTACGAGGAAGACATCCGCCTTAGAGTTCCTCTACCTTCTTCCCCCGGGCGCTGGATTTCCCTTCGCCCGCAGCCCTCTCCCCTCGCGCCTTTCCCCTCCCCGATTTTATTTCCGTGCCCCCGAAGCTTCGCCCCCAAAAGTTCCTGGCGAGGAGTTGTGGTTAAACGTTACGGCTGGCAGAGCGAAACTTGGAGCGCGAGGAGACCCCGGCAAGGACCCTGCCCGGCTTTAATTGGAACAGGAGATAATCGAATATTTATTATTCTGCCTGAGATTTTTTTTTAAACAATTCCTTGGAGTAAATAATTAGGATTGCGGCCGTCCTCGGCAAAGATAAATGAGCGGCATTTGTGAGGCGCTGAGAGATGAGGTACAAAGCAAATCTCTGGAAGCCACAAGCGAGAGAGCTTTTGGGCGAAGGGGACTGTAAATTTATTTCATGGCCTTTTTTTTTCTAAAAAAAAAAAGCCTGTTATTTTTAGCTGCTTTCGCTGAACCTCTTCACTCGGTTCTCTTTTCAGTTGGTTTTGCTTTTTTTTTTTTTTTTTTTTTTTAAGAAACCTATGCCAGACAGGAAGGCCTTGGAGAAATTCCCACCTCTGCCCTTCTAGACATTTTCAGCAAACCTATTCATAATAACGGCGCTGCTGTTTGTTAATTAATTCACAGCTTCTCAGCTATGGTACTGGAGTATACTTTTTAATAAGACTTATTTATCATGGTGCGGGAACCAGAGGAGAATAACTCCCAGCAAAGATATAATTCTCCCTATAGACAGTAATACATCTCGGTGGAAGATACAATACAGATTTGGGAATGCATAAAGGATTTAATCGGTGTAAAAAGCAAACCAGTCCCTTCGTGGACACTGTCTGAGGCTATGTTAGAAGTATACGGAGGTTTCGTCTGCCATGGCAGAGGAACACAGCAGTCAGGGAAGGGAAGAGAAGGGAACGGAAAAAAAGATGTTATTTATTGTTGAGCTGTGGCTCCTGTTAAACCCCAGTACTCAGAAATATCACATTAGATTCTATCTCCGCAGAGTTTATTTTATTTTATTTTATTTTATTTTATTTTATTTTATTTTATTTTATTTTATTTTAGAGAATGAAAGAGCCCAGATAAAATTAAATATACAATAGGTACAATTAAATATACAATGGATATCAATTTCAAAACAAAATGTTCAGTGGCTCCTTGCAAACTCTGAGCTGCAGAGAGAAGTCACTGCCTTTTTAAAAGATGTTAGCTACACATCAGATTATTTTCAGTAATAATAGTTTTCATATTTCTGAGGGTATTTTTACTCTGTCTGCATTGTAGAGAAAGTTTATGTTAGAAAGAAAGAAAAAGAAAGAAAGAAAGAAAGAGAAAGAAAGAAAGAAAGAAAGAAAGAAAGAAAGAAAGAAAGAAAGAAAGAAAGAAAGAAAGAAAGAAAGAAAAAGAAAGAAAGAAAAGAAGGAAAAGGACAGAGAGAGAAAGAAAAGAAAGGTTTCATTTTGTAATTTGAGGTTTTGAATTGGGTTTTTAGACTTCTAGGGCTTGGACTTGGGGAGAGAGGAATGATGGAAAATCAACGGGCTACAAAGTTAGGAGCAAATGGTCTGGTGACACGTTTGTTTTCTAAGGGAAAAAAAAAAGGCAATTAAACTGCTTTTGGAATTACATCTTGGCAACAATAGTTCCAGATTCAAGAGCAATGAGTATGAAGCACTGTAGGCAACAAAAGGGTATGTTTTCTAAATACAACCTGTGCTGCCAAAGAAAGAGAGAGAGAGACCAACAAACAGGCTGAAGGAAGCACATTCTTGAATTCATGCCCCTGCTTAAATCTGCTTAAAATATTTGCCCCGAATTCCAAAGACATTGTGAGTCTCTGTGTAAACAGCAAATTGAGCCAACTGTGTCAGGACACTTTTACCTGGATAAAACATATCAACTATTGGCTGTTTTCAGTTTTAGAACAAATATACCAGAGAGTGGCCTTACAATAAACTCAGCATACTGTTCTGACTCTAAAACATCCTGCTGTTTTTTATGTCTGCGAATGGCTGATTTGAATAGGTCAGGGATAAGAAGGCACGAATCTCATTCCTCTCATGCTTGTAGCTAGCAATTATCTGTTCCATATTCTTGTATTTACGTTAATGTGCACAACTGCACATGGATCTGTGTGTGCTACCCCCCTCAATGGGTATATGTGTGTATTCCTATGTGTATATATAGAGAGATGAGAGATAAATATAGATGTAAATAGACGTAAATAGATGTAACCACATGTACTTACTGAGCATGTGCGTAGTTATACAACCTCGTTGTTATGCTCTGAGAAAAAAAGGGGCAAACAAACAACAACCAGGAAAACTACTCCTAAAAATCAGCTCAACACTTTTGCACTAAAACATCTGATGAGCTTTCTTAGGCTGCACACAGGACAAAATCTGCTCAAAGCATCTGTTCACCCCGTTCTGCAGGACCCTATTCATGTCATGTGCCTTTCAGGCCCCAAGATGGATTCATAGGCTGGGTACTATTATTGTGTGTTTTCTCCTAACCTTTCAGGTCAGCTTCAAATAGACAGCTGGAAACGGCCTGTCACGTGGCCTTGGGGTGCCAATGTTCTGCCATAGGGGTGTCAAGACCCTGGTAGCCGGAAAAATCATTTTGGGGAATCCCAGAGATGCAGAAGACAACATACTACGACAGCTCCACGCTCTTTGGGGGCTACTCCTATGGGAGCACCAACGGGTTCGGCTACGAGGGTCCGCAGCAGCCCTTCCAGCCAGGCTCTCATGTGGAGAGTGACTATCAGAGGTCTGCCTGCTCCCTCCAGTCCCTTGGCAACACAACCCCTCACGCAAAAAGTAAAGACCTGAATGGGAGCTGCATGCGTCCAAGTTTGCCCCAGGAGCACCATCCACCTCCAACTGTCTCGCCGCCCCCAAACCCTGCCACCAACAGCACCAGTAGCAACAGCAATAACCAGTCAGGGAGCAGTAAAAGTGCCCCCAGCAAAGCCAACCTCAGTGCAAACGCCAGTCTCACCAAGCAGATTTTCCCCTGGATGAAAGAATCGAGGCAAAACTCCAAACAGAAAAACACTTCCCCTAGCACAGGTACACTGTTCTGCTCTTGTAACCATCTGTTTTCCTAACTTGTGAGGTAACAGAGCCACTGTCCGGAGGGGTCTTTTTTGGAGGAAGGTTGGGGGGGAAGGATCCAGAGAGGATCCAGGTGCTGGGCATGATCCCAAGCAGCCTTGGCCCATCCTGCAGTGCTGACCGAACCCTTGGTTGCTTCTGAACATAACCAGGGCACCTCGGGGAAGTGCAGCCAGGTGGCTGTACACAGCCAATGTCTGGCCGTGCAGATGCAGACACCCAGAAATGTGCACCCCCGATCAATCTAGAGATGAGAAAGCCGAGTGCTTGTTTTCTTCCTTCCTCTCTGCCTCCAGACACAGCAGTAAACATGGTGCTCTCTGACTGTGTGTGCCTGTAGGGAGCATATGCATAAATACGAGGCTATTTCTGCATGCATACACACATGCATCTCTAATGCAATCACAGATAAAAAATCAGTATAGAAATAGCACTGTTGTGACAAATGCACTCACATAAGCTCTGCAGCATGCACTTCACTACATTAGTATCGTTTATCTATTATATACATGCTTATATTACAAAAACATAGGTACAAATGCGATTTGGTGTTTAACAATGTGCGTGTAAATATTTCTGTTACACAAATATGAGCTGCACACAAGATGTGTATGTGTATTAACACCTTGGCAAACAAAGTACCTCCCAACACTGACCCATGTTAATATTAATTGGCTTTGCAGTGAGTGCCCCCCTGCCAAATATTATTTTCTCAAAATTATCTGTTGAAAATAATCGACTCCTAAATAAATGGCCCTGGAATCCTTTTCTACATGACATGATCAAATTTTCATAAACCAGGGGCAGCTTTGGAGAACAGAACTCTTAATAAATGACATGATTATGGAGTGCAGGCTAATGCAAGGGGGTGAGGGAAGGGGGGGGGGTTGAACTCTTGTGCCTGTTCCAGGATTTATTAAGAAACGATGCATTCAATTTCTGCATGTAAGTAATTATCTTTTATTTCATTTCGCGGCCAGCAGAAACCTGCAGTGGCGAGAAAAGCCCTCCAGGCTCCTCGGCCTCCAAGAGAGCCCGCACAGCCTACACCAGTGCTCAGCTGGTGGAGCTGGAGAAGGAATTCCACTTCAACCGCTACCTGTGCAGGCCCCGCCGTGTGGAGATGGCCAACCTGTTGAACCTCAGTGAGAGGCAGATCAAGATCTGGTTCCAGAACAGGAGGATGAAGTATAAGAAAGATCAGAAGTCAAAAGGCATGGGGTCTTCTTCTGGAGGGCCTTCTCCCACCAGCAGCCCGCCCCAGCCCATGCAATCCTCCGCCGGATTTATGAATGCCTTGCACACCATGAGCAGTAACTACGATGCCCCCTCACCGCCTTCCTTCAATAAGCCCCACCAAAATGCCTATGCCATGCCAACTAACTACCAAAACCCCATCAAAGGCTGCCCCTCCCAACAGAAGTACACCAACACGGCCCCTGAGTACGACCCCCACGTGTTACAAGGGAATGGGGTGGCCTACGGGACTCCCAGTATGCAGGGAAGTCCCGTCTATGTTGGAGGTAACTATGTGGATTCTATGCCCACCTCTGGCCCATCCCTTTATGGCCTCAATCACCTGCCACATCCCCAGGCAGCCAGCATGGACTACAGCGGGCCTCCGCAGATGCCTCCGAGCCAGCACCACGGACCGTGCGAGACCCACCCCACCTACACAGACCTTTCCACGCACCACGCATCTTCTCAGGGCAGAATCCAGGAGGCGCCCAAACTGACCCACCTGTGATAGGGAGCAGGGACAGGCTCGAGTCGACTGGATGGGACCCCGACATGGGACAGAGAGGAGGGGAAGAGGGCAGGACTGGCTTCAGAAGCATTTGTGTTGAGCTGTTTATTGTTTTTCTTTCGCTGATGGTTTTTTTTCTTTCGTTCTTAGGTTTTTGTGCTTGCCATTATTATTTCTGGGTTCCATTAGGCACAATTTCCAACCATTTCAGTATTTACTGCCAAAAGCAGCTTTCTCTCTGAAGAGATATACCTCCTGTGGGTCAACACAAATGCTTCTGAAGCTGTTTTTGGGTAGATCTGTGGGAATCTAGCAGATTTTTTAGAAGCAACATCCTTAATTTTCAAACAAACTACAGATTACCGCTGGTAATTCTTGGACAGTGGACAGCAGAATAGTCAGCCAGCCAAATCTTAAACAGTTGGTGTCTCTGCATCTACAGAAACATGCACACCTGTCTATATAGGCAATCAAAAGAGATTCCCAAGAAAACTACCCTCCTCTTCAACATCTTCTCTAGAAAAACGTTGTGCTTTCCTTTCCAGCCTTCAGAGGAAGGGCATCCTTTTTTGATGAGTAACTTCCCACCAATCCCCACATAAACTGCAAATATACACACCTGCCAACGTGTAGCATTCACACTCTTCCCCTCTTACCCCACCTCCCCTCTCAAAAATAATTAAAAAAATAGAATAAGAGAGGTCTAAGAATTGAAAAAGGTTCAGGAAACAAATTTCTGAAATGCCTAAAAACCCAACCACACTAATAGCAGTCCAAAGAGAGGGAGAAAGAGTTGACAGGTCTGAATATTTTTCCACCTTTGCCACTGATACTGTGAAGTTTCCATTTTTCCATTCGATGACACCGTTGGTTGACTTTTTTCTTTTTTTTCTTTTTTCTTTTTTTTTGGGGGGGGGGGAGGGAGCGGGGGGATTTTCCTTAGGGTTCATTAACAGAAAAGCAATCTTAAGACTTAGAAGTCCTATGCTTCTTTCCTCCTCTTCTCCTGACCTTACGTGAAAACAGGGTATATTTGAACAAATTGAATGTCCTCCAATCGAAGCAGAAGTGAATGGATCTCTAGTATTTGCTAATGCTTTCTTGTCTGGACATCTTTGTTGCACTTAGAGTTTACATATAATGGGTATAAAAACAACTTTGAAGGGTGTCCGTCCAACTCAGTCGAGATGTCCTTCAATAGGTGTGTGTTCTGGTGAACATTCATATATATTTATTGGTTATAGCCAGTTTAAAATATTTTCCTTTTTGTATTATTTATCCCCAATATTATGTATTTATATGAGGAAAAAAAAAAGAATCAAATTGTACTTTTTTAGTATTTACTTGTTATAAAGGACATTGTGTTTCCTTGTCATTGTACAACAAGCTTATTTTAGTTATTGTAATTTAGAAGGACCAGTAGTTTTATGTTACCTTCGTACTTATGAATAATGTAATTAGTTCTACTGGAGGCATGAGAGCAGAACCAGCCTGTAATTGTATAGTCCCGGTTAGAAGAGCTAGAGCTGACCCCTCCCTCCCACCTCGCCCTCCTCTCCGGAGTTCTTTCTTTGTTCTTACAGTAGTTATTTTATTTCCTTGCTTAAGGGTTGTCTGTTGAACAATTCTTGAATAAACTTTCTGTTATCAATTTTATCTCGTCCTATCAGTCGGATTTAAAAGCAGAGAAAGAGAAAGAGAAAGAGAAAGAGAAAGAGAAAGAGAAAGAGAAAGAGAAAGAGAAAGAGAAAGAGAAAGAGAAAGAGAAAGAGAAAGAGAAAGAGAAAGAGAAAGAGAAAGAGAAAGAGAAAGAGAAAGAGAAAGAGAAAGAGGAAAGAAGAAGGAGAAGAACGGGAAGGAGAAGAGGGAGAAGGGGAAGGAAGAGGAGCGAGCGAAGTCCCGGAGGGGCCGGGGCCGCTCCCGCTCCCGCCGCCCCGGGCCTGCTCCCGCCCGCGGCCACAAAGGGCTCACGTGGCGCGGGGCCGCGCTGCCATTGGGCCGCCGCGAGCACAAAGGCGGGCGGCGCACAAAGGGCGCGGGCCGCGCGCGGGGAGTTCCGCGGCGCCGAGGCGCTGCGCGGGCACGGCCGCGGGCACGCGCCCTCCCCGAGGCGCTCCGTCGGAGCGGGGAGGCGGGGGGGGGCCGGGGCCGGGGCGAGCCCCGCGGCTCCGGAGGGGGCGAGAGGCTCCGCTCCCGCGGCTGGCAGAGGGGGAGGTGTAGGTGTAGACGCTGCCGGGCGGGGAGGCCGGGCAGGCTTTAGGAGGTACCGGGGAACACCGACGGCAGGCCCGGGCCGTGGGAGTGCAGCACCGCGACGCCGGGCCTGCCGTGTGCCCGTGCCCGCCCCACGCGGGTACGCGCAGCCGGGCACGCCCGGGGGTGCGCGGAGAAACGGCCGCGTGCGGGGGGGGCGGCGGCACGGAGCCGGGGGAGAAGCGGCCCGGGCTGCTCCCGGCCCCCACTCGTGAGCGGGTGGAGTTCCAGGTTAACGATCACAGCCCCCGCGCAACGGTAAATAACAGCACAAAAGAAAGACGGGGCTCGTTTTTCTCCCAGGACTGGGGCTCGCCTGTGCCTACCCGCGCAGAGAGCAATTCGCCAGTCGGGGATGCTGTAAGGCAGAAGCACAAAAGCGTGCGAGCTCCGCTTGGGATCGGATGAAATAAAAGGAGCTTGGCCTGGGCTGGCGTTCGGGGGCTGTTTTTTTCCCCGGTCGCCGAATGCAGCGTTCTCAGTGCCACATCCCGGTCGCCATGTTGCTGGGGTTTGTGGCACGGATTCCCGGGAAGCGGCTAAAAATGGGTACGGAGAAGCCAACGGCGAGGAAGGAGCACGGCTCGTGCTCCCGTCATGGGGGTTCTCGGCTGCCTCCGTCCCTGTAACCCCTCGCAGCCTCCGGCTTAATTTGCGCCCCCGCGTTGCAGACGCAGACACGGCTTTGTCTTCAATGAGTGCGTTTCCCAATCGCTCGCTAACCGTGCGGATTCCTTGCTGCTGGGCGATGCCTTTCCCCTTGAGTACGGGGATTTGTTTTTGTTCCTGTTGCCTCCGCACGGCGCGTGGGAAAAAAAATAAATTACTCTTTCCCGGATATATTTTGTTTCGTTTTGTTTTGTTTTGCTTCGGCACTTCAGTGTCAGTAAAAGCAGCGAATCCCGTTGGGGCAGGTTCCCTTTTACACCCCAAACTCCCCTGCTGCACCCCGGTCCCCCGGTGAACCCCACCGCGCGTCCCTCAGAGAGCAGCGAGGAACCGGGAGCCTAAAGACAAAGCCCGAAACCGCCAAAACGCCACTTTAGTCCAAAAAAAGCAAGAAATGATCGGAAACCAAACTATGAATTAGGACGTCAGTCCCTATCTGACAGGATTTATGTTTATTTCGATGAGAACATCCACGGATAATAAGTTTTTAGGGAAATTCTGCCAAACTCTAAAGCCCTCAATCGAACTGCGTTTTGTAATTTTAGTTTTAGTTTTTATTATTATTTTAATTTGTATTTGTCGTTTTGCTAAGCTGTGGTTGGGTATCTATTTCAGCTTTAGATTTATTATGTGTTTCTCTAAAACCCGTGCCACCCACACGGATGCTTTAACTGACAAAAGTTTCTAGGCTTCTCCCTGTGTGAATGCAGCCTGCCAATCCTTCTCTGCTGCAAAAAGGGAGAAATGGAGCTTGACAAAACAAACTAAAACCCAGCCAGATTTCCTTTTTGCAGCAGCAACTTTTTTTTCCCTAGAATTTTTTATTTTCTACAATTCCCGAATTCTGGGCCCTGGATTAAACTTTTCGACTCTTTCCTGCTTGAAGTAACTCCTTAGCAAAAGCCAAAATTCTTTGCTGAGTGAGTTAGGCCGAGCTGTCAAATTCTTTCAAGAAAAAGATTGATCGTTTCTCTCTTCTTTTCGGTTTGTGTGGACCTGGCCACTTTAAAAGAAAAAAAAAAAGAAGAAAAAGAAAAAAAGAACAACAAAATCTTCTTGGGAAATGACTTTTCATTTTATTTATTTATTTTGTAAACTCTGGAAGTGGAGCTGTTTATTGGCAGGGAGAAATGGGGGAAAAGGGGTGGGAAGGCAGAAATGCGATTTCAAAGGTATCCGTGACCTTAAAAACACGTTTGGCTTTTAAGGAAAGCGTAAAGGGTCTGTTAAGAGTCGCTTTGGAAGCAGGATTACGCTGTTTCTTTTAAAGTAGTTTGACGAGGTAAATCTGGCCGATCTACCTGGACTCGACGTGAACGCCCACTTGATTTCCTTAGAGCCTCATACCCGGGCTCAGCCACCAAGCTGCGGACCGGACCGCCCCGCAGCACATCCGCACAACGGGCCCGCACCCGCGGCGGTGCCGAGGGCCCTGCTCGCCTGCGGTTCGGGGCCTTCTCCTCGGCTGCGGGCGGGCACCTCGGGCGGGCAAAGGCCCTTTTCCCACGTCCGCCTCCCCCGGGGGGAACCAAATGTCCCGAGCCCAGCGACGGCGTCGCCGCGGGGCCGCCCGGCACCGGCAGCACCGGGCAGCGCGGGCAGCACCGGGCAGCACCGGGCAGCACCGGGCAGTGCGGGCAGTGCGGGCAGCACCGGGCAGCACCGGGCAGTGCGGGCAGCACCGGGCAGTGCGGGCAGCACCGGGCAGCTCCGGGCAGTGCACGCAGTGCAGGCAGTACGGGCAGCACCGGGCAGTGCAGGCAGTGTGGCCAGTGCGGGCAGTGCGGGCAGTGCAGGCAGTGCGGGCAGTGCAGGCAGTGCGGGCAGCACCGGCAGCACCGGGCAGTGCGGGCAGTGCGGGCAGTGCGGGCAGCACTGGGCAGTGCGGGCAGTGCGGGCAGTGCGGGCAGTGCGGGCAGTGCGGGCAGTGCGGGCAGCACTGGGCAGTGCGGGCAGTGCGGGCAGTGCGGGCAGTGCGGGCAGTGCGGGCAGCACCGGGCAGCACCGGGCAGTGCACGCAGTGCAGGCAGTGCGGGCAGCACTGGGCAGTGCAGGCAGTGCAGGCAGTGCGGGCAGTGCAGGCAGTGCACGCAAGTGCAGGCTGTGTACGCAGTGCGGGCAGTGCGGGCAGTGCACGCAGGGTGGGCAGTGCACGCAGGGCGGGCAGTGCGGGCAGTGCAGGCAGCACCGGGCAGCACCGGGCAGTGCACGCAGTGCAGGCAGTGCGGGCAACACCGGGCAGTGCGGGCAGTGCGGGCAGTGCAGGCAGTGCGGGCAACACCGGGCAGTGCGGGCAGTGCACGCAGAGCAGGCAGTGCGGGCAACACCGGGCAGTGCGGGCAGTGCAGGCAGTGCGGGCAGTGCGGGCAGCACCGGGCAGTGCAGGCAGTGCGGGCAGTGCGGGCAGTGCACGCAGTGCAGGCAGCAGCTCCTGGCCCGCTGGCCCCGCGGAGCCGCCCGCAGCCTGCCGAGGAGGGATGGCGGGGATGCTCTTCTGGGGATCTTCCCTCGCCTTTTTTTAATCAATTAAAGAAAATAATGCGTTCTGTTTGCCACCAGGCCCCGCCTGCCATTGGCCGCGGATGGCCACGTGACCACGAATTGGCTGCAATTTCGCCCCAGTCTCGAGTTTAACAGAGCAAGGTCCCCATACGCCTGTATTATCAGCAATATAACAATTATAAAAAGCCCGAGAACCATCATCATCACTGCCATAAAAACTGAGGCCCTCAGATTTCTTCCTCTCTTCCCCTCCTCCTTCCTCCCCCCCTCCCGCTTTTTAAACCCTGGGCCCTGGAAAAGCCATGAATTTTGAATTTGAGAGGGAGATCGGGTTTATAAATAGCCAGCCTTCGCTCGCAGAGTGCCTGACGTCTCTTCCCGCTGTCCTGGAGACATTTCAAACTTCATCAATCAAGAACTCGACATTAATTCCTCCTCCTTTTGAGCAAACCGTCCTCAGCCTGAATCCTTGTTCCAGCAGCCAAGGAAGACCGAGGAGCCAAAAAAGAGCATCTCATGGCCTGCTCCAGCCCCAGCCTCCGGCACAGCCCGGCCCCTTGGCAGCGGAATTCCCCTGGATGAAGGAGAAGAAATCGTCCAAGAAAGCAACCCAGGCTCCATCCTCGTCTTCCTCCTCTTCCCCCCCATCATCTTCCTCGTTGCCGATCCCTGCCGCAGGATCTCCCGCAGGTTCGTATAATAAGGGGGTGAGGGGGTGTTTGCTGAAATCGGAGAGGATTCGAATGATGAACAGTCCCCGCCGTCCCACCAGCAGCCCTGCCCTGGCCCCCCGACAGACTTTGCCCCGCACCTCCCCGAAACTGTGTCACGCAATAAAATGCACCGCAGCAATGTAAACCGCCGGGGGGGCGGGTATTTATCCCCCCCTCAAATAAAAGAGAAATTGCTGCAACTTCTGCGAAAGCAAAGAGATTTCCGGGGGAGTCGGGCTCTTTATGAGCTACAGCGGGGAGACTTGGCAGCTGAGCCACAGCTCCATTTTCTTGACTTTCCCTCCCAGCCTTGATTTTCTTTACAACCTACAGGGAAAATAATAATAATAAAAAAAAGAGCGGAGGGTGGAAAGAAAGACGTGAGGGTAACTCTGAGGCTGCTGCGAGCAAGATGAGGAGGCAGAAAGACGGAGAGCAGGGGTCCCCAGCATCCAGCGCAGTGGGGAGAGCCAGCTCGCCATCGCAAAACTGATACACCCCCAAATCCTCCAACCTCCAGGCAAACTAACATCTCCCCAAGGCGTCCCTTGGCCAGGGAGCTCAGTAACCCTGGCCAGGGACCCTCCTTCCCCCGGGACAAAATGTGTAAGTGTAATTTACTGTTTCGGTATTTTCCTAGCACCGTTCAGGTAAAAAATGCTCAGGCAGAAAGGCGGACACCAGAGCTCATTGGCCAGATAACACAGGAATCGAAGCCCACAGCGTCAGTCCCTAACCTACTGGCAGGGAAAAAAAAAAAAAAAAAAAAGGAAAAAAAAGAAAGAGAGAGAGAAAAACTGGGTCGAAATTCCCCATGTCTGCGAAGGGGGCAGAGAAGAAAGGTTTCTAAAGGGAGAGGCCAGGGAGCAAAATCCTTTCTCCTCCTTGGGGGCAAGGGTACCGGAGAGCGATTTCCAACCCTCTTCCACAGTGGGAAGAGCTTAATTAAACATTTATCTTCTCTCGCAGCGGCTCCCCAACCCTCCCCCCACCCCCGCTCGGTAGTGCGGGGCACGTCCTGCCCTGCCCGCAGCAAGGAGGGGACGGATCCAGACCCTCCATCCGCGCACCGGCCCCCCTCCCTCTTTTGCAACGTGCGGTTTTGTGTGTTTAAGACACCCAGGGGCTCGCAGACACCAGCGGCTCCAGGAGGCTCCGGACGGCGTACACCAACACGCAGCTCCTGGAGCTGGAGAAGGAATTCCACTTCAACAAATACCTCTGCAGGCCCCGCCGGGTGGAGATCGCGGCTCTGCTCGACCTGACCGAGCGGCAAGTCAAGGTCTGGTTCCAGAACCGCCGCATGAAGCACAAGCGGCAGACGCGGCACAAAGAGCCCCCCGACGGGGACGCCGCCTGCCCCGGCCCGGACGAGGGCAGCGACGCCCTGGACGAGGCCGAGGACGGCCCCGCGCCGGGGCCCAGCCGCGGCCAGGCGCGCCCCGAGCCGCCCGGGGGCCCCCGGAGCCCGGCGCAGCCCCGCGCCGCCGCCTCCCGCCCGCAGCGCGCCCGCCCCGGCGGCCGGGACTCGCCTTCGCCGCCGGAGCCGGGCATCTTCTCGGCAGAGCCCTGCCCGCAGCTCTCCCCCGGCCTGCAGGACTCCCTGGGGAGCCCCCTCCACTTCTCCGAGGAAGACCTGGACTTCTTTGCAAGCGCACTTTGCGCTGCAGAGCTGCAGCACCTGAATTTCCAGTAGCGGGCCCGCTCCCCGCCTGCCGCTGCTGCCCCGCCAGGCCGAGGCGCCCCCAGCCCCGCCGCCAGCTGCCCCCGGCTGCGGGGACGGGGGGCGCCCCCGAAATCGCCCCCGAGCCACCACTCGTTCAATCACCCCCCCGAGCCCCAAACTCTTTCTTCCGAGACTGCTCGATTTGCGGGACCGGAATCACACTCGCAGTATTTATTTTACGAGGCTCACATAAAAGAGCAGGGTTTTTATTGTTATTATTTTGTAATTAAAACCAAGTTCTTAATTATAGGCTTTTTTCTTATTTATTTTAAAGACGGCGCCCGATAGTTCTCACGCACATCAGACATGTCAGGCCTCGAGAGAAAACATTTGTAAATCCTTCAAGTGACTTTCTCAGGAATCAGAATGAGACTTTTAGATTTCTTAATAAAATGATAATGATAATGATAATAATAAAACAGAGGAATTTTCTTTCCTCTTTTTAAGTTTTAGATGTAGACTATTTATTAAAATGTTTTAATAGTAAATGGCAAATTATTTATTGTACATTATTTTCATAGAGTAAATAAATGCCTTTATAAAACTAAGAAACGTGGGTTGCTATATATTTCATTCGAAATTGTTTGTTTTTTTTTTTTTTCCTAAATCAGTCTCCTTCCTCTTCCCCGATTTGCAGCGATCTGGTGTCTTTATAGTCTGTTCATGTGCATTGAGAGAGAGGACAAAAGAAATTGCTCCCAAACAATATTGCAAGAGGCTTCGTGGGTCAGAAATATTTGCCCTGTTCCGTTCTGTCTGCATTTTCTTTGAGCTTGTTTTTTATTGTTATTTTTTTTTTAAATGAATCGAAGCCGGGTATTTGTTTCCCATGCTAACGCTCGCTGGCGTGTTTTTGTGACTCAGACTCCCTCCCGTAAGCACGGCTCGGGCCGAGGGGAAGGCAGCACAAAGGCGGCGCCGCGGAGCCCCCGCACATTCCGCTCCCGTGCTGGGGGCGGGGGCGCAGCCCCCTGCAGCCGTTCCCGCAGCCCGGCCCGGAGCGGCCAGCGCTGCCCCTTGCCGTGGGCCCGCTCCACCGTCTCTCATCGCTTGCAGCAGGAAACAGAAACGTGCCACATCGCAGTTACAAGTAATTTAAAGAAAGAAAATGCTAAAAAGGGGGATTTCGAGTAGGAGCAAAACATGGGTGGTGCGAGCCATCATTTTGGCCAACAAATAAATGCTACAGAGGGCAGAGGGGGAAGAGATTAGCCTGAAAGAGACATTTCTTTTTTCCTCCCCCGTCTTTTTAGCAGCAAAACCCAGAAAACCTCCGGCCTCGTAGATCTGCGGTCTCCTTCCGCAGCAGTTCGCGCAGCTCTGTCTCGGCTCGCGGATCCCTTCACGAACGCGGTCTCGCAACATGCGATTTTAATCACAAACCTCACTATCAGGGAGGGAGGGCGAGGCGGAGGGGGTGGGGAGGCTTATGAATGGAAGGGGGTCAGCGCAGGAATCAATCGCGGTGACACCCAAAATAAATCACGTTACGTCTTTGCTAAGTCACCGGTGGTTCCTCGGGCACGGCACAACCCCGGCGGGCGGCGTCTGCGCGCGGGGCGAGCCCGGGGGCGCCGCGGGCGGGGGGCGAGGGGGGCGCGGGGAGCGCGGGGAGCAGCCGAGCGGCCCCTACCCGCGGCGCTGCCCCGGCCCCGGCCCCAGGGCCAGCGGAGGGCCGGCGCAGGGCGGCCCGCGGCGGCCGGGGGCGGCGAGCCGCGCCCGGAGGGGCCTGGCCCCGCGGGGCTCCCCGGGGCCGCGGTCTCCGTCCCGCGGGGCCGTTCCGGCGCTCCGGCGGCCGGGCGGAGCCGCCCCCCCGCGGGCCGGGGCCTGGGAACGCGCTCGCTCGTTCTGTGCTTTCGTGCTGGGGGCGTCGGAGCCGGGCTCGCTTTCCGCTTCGGGCAGTAAAAAGAAATAAAACGAAAGAAAGTAAGGCCTCGACAGATGTTCTCGAAATTGCTGTGCGAAGATCTGGGTTATCGCTCCCCGCCGGAACAAAGGCAGGCTGGTTTTACGGCTACCTTTTCACTCGGAATGACACCGCTGGCCTCCCTCCCAATCAAGCCAGCAGACGTTTCCGACCTGCTAACAGCTCGCTCCGGGAAGGAGTCGGTTTATACTGAAAATGGAAGTGGATGGCGGTTACGACACGCAGGTGAACGTTACCAAAAGCACCCTCCCGTCGACGAAAGGAAGCGGCCGGTGCGCGGCCCGCGGGGGCTGCAGCCCCCGGCCGGGAGTCGCCCCCCGCTGCGCCGCCCCCTCTCCCGACTCCTTCGCTCTAGAAGTCCTCGAGCCAGGCGGGGGGGTTGGGGGGGGGGGGGGGGGAAGCCCAGGCCCAGCCCCAGTACCACAGAAGGCTATTCATTATCTTTAAGTTTATTTAATATCTCCAGCTTCTGGAACATACTCAGCGGCGGCGTTGGCGCTGCCAGACGCTGTCTATCAAAGCGCCATTTGTTCCAGCGCTTCTCAGATCCCCCCTCGCCCCCCCCGCCCCGCAGCACTCCCGAGCACGGGCTTGTTGCGGGGCGGCCGGAGCCGGCTCTCGGTGGCGGGGGGGGGGGCCGCGCAGCCCCCGCGCTCGGCGCTGCCTCGGCCCGGGCCGGGGCCGCTCCCGCGCCCCGCCGGGCTCGCGCGTGTGCGCGTCCCGTGCGCCTGGGGCCGGGCGGCGCTTCTCGTTCGCCCGAAGCCGCGCACGTACGCGTCTCTTGGCGAATGGAGCTCGCAGCGGATCTCCACGGCGCACCCGCCCTTTCCGCGTGGAAGGGAGGAGGGGAAGCGAGAGGCGGAGGGGGACGCGCACCCCTTCCTCCTCGGCGTCCCCCATGCGGCGCGGCCCACGCCGGAGCAGACCCGGGGTGGGGTGGGGCGGGAGCGGGGGGCTCCACCGACGTACACCCTGACACCTTATCAATACAAATCTCTAACGAGGGCCCTTCTGCAGGTCGTAATGACTTCTCAAAGTTGCTGCAGGTCTAGAAAGCATGCCAGTCACAGCCACAGATCAATTCTACACCCACGGAAAGTGACTTAATAAATGGAACCTCGCCAGTTATTATCCTTGCTAACAGCAGGCCCTTTCTTATTTGTCCTAATTAGCAAGACTGAAATGTCGGAGGAAAGAAGGGGAATATTCAATAAAATCTAAATTATTGAATGACTGTAAGATTTCGCCATCAGTTCAGCCATTCTTTACCTTCTTCAAAATGTCAAACAAATGGGGAATGCATATTTGCAACCCTGCCCTTCTGTTCTGTGCAACTGGAGGGCATACATTAAGCATATTAAGCGTATTCAGCTCTTGATCGTTGTCAAAACACTGCAATTGCCTCACGATTATTAACCTAGAAATATGCAAATGAGATACGCTCGCACGTGTTGTAGGGATGCTAAAGTAATATTTATCTTGTGCTGGTCTAGTCTGGGGATGTATTTGCTAAAGAGCTACTTGAAGCCCTGAAGATGTTGAACTAACCCATTAGAGCCATGGGAAGGCTCAGGGCGGAAAACCTTCTGTGAAGGAAACGCGGGCGAGACCGAGTGGCAGGCCCCGAGCCTTTGATGTGAGAGGTGGGAAGCGGTTACTTCTCCCGGGGAATCACCCCGACCGCCCTCCGGAGCTGCCGGTGCCAGACCCCGGCTTTCCGGGAACTACTCTGTTTTCTCAGCTGAGTGGTAGCATTTGTCCCGCATTGAATGCATCCCCGTCCTGACTGGCAGGAGCTTGAGAAACTTTCCTAAGGCTCCATCACCGTCAAAGCAAGGAGCTGGGACAGGGCACCTTCCTCTGCTCGCCCTCCTGGCACCTCCCGCCTCCACCGCAACTTTGCCGGTTACTCTTTTCCCCTCTACACACCGCGAAGGGGGAACTGAGTGTCGGATTCAGAGAAACTACCTTAGGAAACGCTGCTGTTAACCCAGGTGAACCTAGGTCTCGAAGCCAGGGGGATACTGTTTAGAATCACTCTGGTTTTCATCAATAACGCTGACCTACCACTACCGGCAATACCGATGCAGATGTGAATAAAGCCAAGTACGTCGGGTCTAGGTGGAGCTAGCCCACGTCTGGTCCGCTGGGTGCTGATAACTGCAGGGACCGGAGTGAACCCTAAGGGCTTGGGGCTCCCCGGTTCAGTCCCGGCCCTGCACCCCCCAGCGGGGCTGCCGGCCCGGGCAAGGCGCCCCTGTGCGCAGGAGGGACACGGAGCTCTCCTCCCCGAGGCTTAAGCGAACCTCGGTGGCCGGACGAGTGGACTCGAACACACGCACCTCTGCCCTGGGGACCACGGAGGCACAGCCGATGCGAGTCACAGGCAACCAGGACGGGTTCCCCGAAGCCAGCGGGAGGAGTTTGATCTTTCGACGCACGAGGAGGTGGGATTTGAGGGGGTCGTGCCACACTCAGAAAAAGAAATACAGAAACAGCTATTTCTCACCCTAATCTTCCACTCAAAGTGTCACTCAAGAGACCGAGAACAGAAACCATGTCTCTCTGCCCGGCTAAGAGGGTTTCCATCCGCCCCCGGGGGTTGGTGACAGCCCGTCCAGAGATCTGCACGAACTGACTCCAAGCCAAGCCGCCAAATGCCCGGCGGCTCTTGGGGCGCAGCAGATGCCCGAGACGGACATCGCGCTCCAGCCGCCCCCGGGGCCCGGCCCGGCCTTCTGCCGGCGCCCGAGCGCGGCAGATAAGAAGGGTTGTATCTTATCTGAAGTGTCTCGTATTCATTCTGCAGCACGGAGATAGCACCGTGCTTGTAACTCATGCAAGGGATTCCCTTCAGCATCTCTTTGGAATCCCAAACTTTGAAGCATTTTCCCATACGATTTTCTCTCTTCAGTTTTTAGACTTAAATATACGCAGGCTTAGTAGGCCATGATTTAACCATGCCACATGGTTACCGAGGCTGTAAATTTCTGACAATTTCTAAGGACAAGTCCTTTTTGGTGATAACAAAGTCCGCAGCCAAACACGCATCCCGAGCGTCAGCGCTGCTTCTTATAAATCACCCCGCGAGGAGCCAGAACTGACATTTCTTACGCACGACACAAACTTTCTCCGCAGAGAGTTATCTTTAACTCCAAAACGAAGCATCTGTAGACTCTGTGTGCTCTGGAGCCTTTGGAAATGCTCCACCTCTTCTGTGTTGCCTGCATAGAAAACTCCCAAGTCTGCCCCGGGTAAAGATTTCTTACAAGAAAGAAACGTCTTCAGAAGGGCCTTATCCTTCGTGTCAGGCAAGTTGTCTCAACAAGTAAAGCGGCTCTTAGGAAAGAGCAAAATCCCCTTTGGTCTCTCCCCAGGCTGCTGCAGTCCTGAGTGTCACGGGGCTTGCTTTATGCCGCTAAAAGAAAGACATCGCACTCAATAAAAGCTTTATTTTAGTAAGATGCCTTCATCGGGTTGGAACGAAAGGCGTGGTTTTCTCGAGGGGGCCCAAAGCCTCGTCCTCGCTAACAGTGCAAGCGCGTGGGTGTGCTTCCACCCGGGGCAGCAAGCCCACGAGCTGCCCCACGTTTTGTCACGCCACGGCCCTCTGCCTCGCGGGGGCGGAGGGACCAAGGGCACTGGGGGCGTTTGGGCACGAGAACCCTCCTGCCACCGACAGCTTCGCGGGAAAAATGATGTTATTCTCGGTTCTTATCTGCTTATCAGGCTGGGTGTGGGTGGCAACGGCTTCCAAGGCGTGCCAGGCCCTGGGCTGGAAGAAGGCCGAGGAGGGAGCTCCCCCTGTGCTCCCTCCTTTCCTCCTCCACTGACCGACCGCTCTCGTGGGCAACGCGTTCTTTCTCCAGGAATCAAAGACCTGAAACCTCCCCACTGGCCCTCTCTGCTCACTCATCTCGAGATATTCTGTTTTAATCCCGTCGGTTTGGGGGGGGGGGGGGGGGGGCGGCAGAAGAATTACTGTCTTCCTCAGCACATGAGCGAAAATCAAGCAATAGATATGAGTAAAGGCTAATAAACTATTTTCGTGGTGTGAGGGAGGAGGCAGAGCTCTGGTAATTTGAGAACCTCCATTTACACATTTTCTTCGGATGTTTTGACCACCTCCCTTCTCTCAACTTTCCATAAGGGGTGTTTTAATGGAATAAATGTGCAAATAATAGCATTATGCTCGCCAGGCGACTGCTTGTTACCAATAGTCTGGTATTTCTTTCGCCCGCAGTACCGAAACTGGTTCTCACACTTTCTCCGCAAGGGGAACGAAAACCAGGCATAACGACAGCAGTGACCTGATACCGGTTCCAGCGCTAGGAGGGAAATTTGGAGAAGCGGTTCCCCGGCAATTCCCAGTGTGCTCGCGTGCTCACTGATGCTGTGGCTTTCAAAAATGCCGCGCAGCAGCCACAGGCCGTGCATTCTGGGGAAGAGCACGTTGCTCCGGGGCAGGAAGGCGGCGCCGGGGCAGCGCGGGCCGCAGCGGAGCCCCCCGAGCCGGGCAGCGCAGCGCAGCGCACCCCGCCCGCCGCCCGCTTCCCGGTTCCGCTGCAGCCGGCGGCTGCCGCTGCCCCGCCGAAGGCCGGGGGGAGGCTCGTCCCCCGGCCGGGGGAGCCCGGCACCTGCCGCCCCGACACCCCCGAAGTCTTCCCGGTCTTGCGCTGCCCGGGCTCCGAGAGCAGATGGCGAGCGGCCGGGCGGGAGGGCGACGTCCCCTTGCTGGGAGGAAATCGGCTCCAGCCCCCCATGCGCCGAGCGCGACGACTGCCTCCACGGAGGGGAAGAAAACCTTTAGCCGAAGTGGCTTCGCCTCCACGCACCCCGTCTCAGCTCTACCTTCGCCCTCACACGCCTCAGTAGCTTCACTTTTCCCGAAGAAGCCAGGGCTTGGAGTGGCTCCCAGGAGTCCAAGGACCACGTTTTATTCCTGTTTGGGTCGGGATCTCTGCTCTATTTCAGGGCCAAAATTTTGATCCCGTCCCATACGATTATTCCGTCCACCAAAGAAGCTGTGCTTCCCCCCCAGAACTGCCTCAGGTCTGAGCGGAGTTTAATAGCAAAACTTTTTCTTCCATAACTCCGCAGAAGTGAGCTCTCTCGGAGCTAATTTTGCAGCTCCAGAAGACAGCTGTATTTTAATGACATAAAGCATCCCCTTAATGTAACAGTGGAGTGAGATCATGGTGCAAAATTATCAGACAATATGAAACAAATGGTTCAAGGATGAAATAAACATCTA
Organism: Anser brachyrhynchus; assembly: GCF_964034855.1. Classification (NCBI taxonomy): domain Eukaryota; kingdom Metazoa; phylum Chordata; class Aves; order Anseriformes; family Anatidae; genus Anser; species Anser brachyrhynchus. The sequence goes on from NC_137715.1 coordinate 1,885,660, forward strand.
TCCTTCTTTTTTTTTTTCATTTTACATCCATAAATCATCTATTGTAAGTATCGTTTAAATATAATACATCCAATTTAAGCGCGAACACAACATAATACAAAAAGCACTCCTGGAATCAAATTAAAAACCGATTTCTTTTGCAAGGGAAATTACATGAGAGTTGCTTTGAATCTCTATAATCACTTTCTGTGCTTTCTGTTGTTTTATGCAAAAAAGGAGGTATCCTGTTTCAGAGAACATTTGTATCCTAAAGTATTTTCTTCTTGAATATCTCAGCATCAGCAAAGTCTGCAGAATACATGAATAAGTAGTAACACAGCACTGGAAATAGTTTCTCTTTATTCTTTTTATTGAAGGACAAGAGACGTAGTTGACTAAATAGCACGTCTTCTCTCGAGGGCATTTGAATATGGGAGGAGGGCTGATGCTATTGCAGTTTCTTAACAAACGTTACCCCAACGGGTTGCATCAGCCAAACCTCTGAACTAAAGAACGTGCTTATGCCTTTCAAAGTGAACTTTTGGCCTGATTAAAAAAAAAAAAAAAAGGGAAAGAAAAAAAAAAGAAAAAAAGTGCCCTCCTGGCTCTTCCTAGAGGCTGAATAACTAGTAAATATCCTGACAAGTAACAAATGACTGTGGGCGTCATATTGTTGGGTGCTCTTGTCTCCCTTCTGCTAACAAGTAAATAAATGTTGCCTACCTATGTTTCCATTCTCTGAGCAGTAAGTGGCCGCACTGAAGTCAGTGTCTTTCCACCTACTCATCACAGGGACTCTGCTAGAGGAAAGCTCCGGTCTTACAGCAGACTCGGGAAGATCAAACCAGGTCTGCCGTAGAAAAGCAGTGCCTAAAGTTCCAGCACTGGTTAAAGCCCTTAAAAACATCTCATGTTTTCAGAAGTAAATGTGGAGATAGGTAGGTACACGGACAAATGGATGGATAGAAAAATGGGCAGGATGGTTACACCGACACAGATAACTTTGGGTTCCATTCCTCCAATTGCTAAGCAGGGCATGGTTTCTCTCCAACAAAAGACATTCTGTCTTCGTAACTTTATTTCATCGTCTCATTAGAATACTGATTTAATTACATTGCTTTTACCCACACTGGCCCTAGACACAAAGCCCGCGTGGCAAAATTAAAGCACATGGAGCGTAGTTTTCGTAGAAGATTTTAGCCCAGAAAACTCCAAACACGTTCAAGGCATTTTCTAGATAAAGTTTCGCAACGAAGAAACGAGCATCCTTTTGTACTTGGGGCGGTGGAGGGGAGACGTAGTCAGACCTCCCTACCTCTTTTTCCTTCATCTTTCTTTCTCTCAGATGGAGTTAGGATCGGGAAAAGCCTTTTTAAGTTGAGGAAGGGGAAGTTCTGCCGAAATTGGCTAATCGAATAACTCGGGGGCCTTTTTAGCACTTAAAACAGGCGCAGATAATGCTAATTCTTCCCCCAGGCCCCCCCTTCCCCTCCACCTCCCCGCACCCCACCTCCCTCCTCTCTTTTAAAGTCTTTGAGGAAAGATTTTGACGCATTCGTGTTGTTATCAGATTGATGGGCAGGGTTTGATTGAAACCCCTTTGTTATGTAAATGTCAGGCCCTTGATGGATGAGCTCAGAGATGTGACAAACTTCAGGAGCCCCTCGCTCATTGGGCTGGGGGCGAGCCACGTGGCCGCCTCCCCCTGCCCCCACCCCGGCCCCGCCGAAGGCTCCGGGGTTCGAGGACCAGCGATGCATGGAAGGAAGTTTTACAGCTTTGACATACTATCTAAAGGTTGTAGGGCAGGCGGAATCCCCCCAAAACAGGCTGACCCTCCTCCATCAGTGGCAGATGGACAATACTAGGATGAACTCCTTCTTAGAGTATGCAATTTGTAACCGCGGGACGGGCGCCTACCACCACTTAGAGCAAAGCTCCCCGTCCTTCCCCTCGTGCTCAGGTAGCCCCGCCACTGACCCTTTTCACGGAGACGGCCGCTTCGGCGCGGGGGGGAGCGCGGCCGCGGCCGCCCAGCTGCCGCAGCAGGGCCCCGGCTTCGCCCCCGCCCCGGCCGGCCGCGCCGTGCCCTTCGCGGGCGCTGCCCCGGCCGCCGGGTACCCGGCCGCGACCTGCGGCGCCGGCTACGGGCCGCCCCCGCTCTACCTCGGCGCGCAGGAGGCCGACGCCGGGTACCTGCCGGCGGCCGGGTTCGCCAGCGCGGGGCCGCACCTCGGCTCGCTCGCGGAGGGCTACGGCGGGGCGGCGGCCGGGCACTACCCGCAGCACCTTTACGGGCAGGAGCAGCCCGGCTTCTTGGCCGGCCTCTACGGCAGCCTGTCGCCCGCTCCGATCGAGGACAAAGACCCCGCGTGCCCCTCCGAGCCGTGCCCCAGCGCCGGCACCACGCGGACCTTCGACTGGATGAAAGTGAAGAGGAACCCGCCCAAGACAGGTGAGGCTGGGGCGCGCAGAGCGGGCGGGGAGGCGCCCCCGGGGCCGGGGCAGGCGGGGGCAGCGCCCCGGGGAGGGCTCCTCTGCCTTCCCGGGCTCTCTGCCTTCCCCGGGCCTCGTACTCAAGGCAGCGGGGCTCATCCTCCAGAGGAACACGGGCCCGATTTTTTAAGCACCAGCCCAGCGCTGCAGAAAAGCCAGCCAGAGATCTTGCAGATACACCTGATGGAGGGACCCTGAGCGCACTTTCCCGCAGGCCGAATGCAATTTAAGCCCAGCTCGGAATAGGAAACGCTCCGGGTTTCCTGCTTCTTCCACAGACGTGGCTCCCACCTCCCCCATTGTTCAACTTCCTTCTCTAAAATATTCCCTAAATCGCAATCTTCCCTCCACCCCCACCCCGATCGAGCGGGCCCTCCTGTCCCCTTCCACTCTTTCCCACGCACGTTAAGTTTCAGGGCAGTTTGCGGGGAACCGGGGTGACGGTGTGCCAGCGAAGGGAGCAGCACTGCAGTCTTTCCCCCCAGGTTATAACCCCGCGCCGGGAAGCCAGGGCACAGCTCGGGCTCTGTGAGCAAGCACGAAGCTCCGGGGGGCGGGGGCCAAACGCCCAGGAGAGGGGCAGCAGGGCAGAGCCCGCTCGATCGGGCTTCCGCAGGGCCTCCAGCCCCGGCCAGGGACTGCTTTGGCTGCTCCTGCCCTGTTGGCTTTTGCTCGTTACAGCCAAAGTGTCGGAGTACGGGCTGCTGGGCCAGCCCAACACCATCCGCACCAACTTCACCACCAAGCAGCTGACGGAGCTGGAGAAGGAGTTTCACTTTAACAAGTACCTCACCCGGGCCCGGAGGGTGGAGATCGCCGCTACCCTTGAGCTCAACGAAACCCAGGTCAAGATCTGGTTCCAGAACAGGCGGATGAAGCAGAAGAAGAGGGAAAAGGAGGGTCTCGCCCCGGCTGCTGCCTCCAGGTCTGCGAAGGAAGCGAGCGAAGCCTCGGATCAGTCCAACTGCACCTCACCTGAGGCCTCCCCCAGCTCGGTGTCCTCCTGAGCCGCCCCGCAGGGGCAAGGAGGCTAGCCCGGGGCGGCTGCTCCCGCAGCCCGAGTAGACACACACGCACGAACACGCACGTCCCGGCCGCACACACGCGCGGAGGCAAGGCCGTGCTTCCTTCCGAGCAGCCCCCTTGGCTCCAGCCGTCTCCATGCGTGTGATACTAATTCTCCACCTTGCCTTTCTCTCTCTTAATTTATAGACCCTCCGTAAAACGTTGGACTCCAAAGGAGCAGCCGTGTCCTCGTTTGTCCTTAGCAATAGGCGTTTGTCTCAGGGACGTTTCTCCCTCTCCCTTCTCTCTCCCCAATAGGAACTGCACTTTCAACTACAGAAACTTTAAAACGAAATTAGTTCTCTCCCGTTTTAAAAGTGTGCACAAGGACTTTTGTCTGCAGGAATGCTACGTTTCATGCATTTTTATCCCCGAGAGATTGTAAAAAAAAAAAAGTTTGGGGTATTTTTTTGTTTTGTTTTGTTTCCTTTTTATTTACTCTGTGTATCGTGGAAAGAGATCTGATGGGCCCAAGACGCTAGAGGCCCGTGGGAAGACCCAAACAAACACAAAGCAAAAATGCAACTTCCTTTGGTACCATTTTGCACTAGTGCTACTTTACGTGGTTTTCTACGCACTCCTGGTTATGGCTGGTACTAATCCTGGGGAAGGGAGGGCTGTTACTAATCCTGGGGGAGCGCTGTGTTATCAGCGGAAACGAGATGAGGCGAAGGTAGACCTCGGGGTACTTCGGAAAAGGGTCACCGTGCTGCGAAGTGTGAACGCGCACGGGAACACGGCTGCGGGGGGCCGCGGGGCTTGGCTCCCCCGGATGCTGATGCACTGACTGCTATTTATTCGTCTCGAAAGCCTGAAATCCTGGAGCGAGGCTGCACGGCTCCTTGCACCCCCATCCTCTTAGGCTTATCGGAGTCCGACAAAAACATTATTTAACCATGGCTGATTGTTTCCCTTTCCCAGCAGAAACTTTACCGTAGGACGAACTGAAAACCGCGGCGACTTTTGTTAGAGTTTGTTTTAAAGAGAAAAAAGTCATCGTGAAAAACAAGTGGTTTCTTAATCGGAACCTTCTGTTTTGCCTCCACTCCCTTCCCCATGCTCTGTATGTCGAAATGGAACTACCTCAGTCTAATAAAGTTTACTTTTTCCACACTCACGTCCTCTCGGCCCTAAGCGAAATGGAAATTTCTCCCGTCCAGGGAAGTGCGCGACACGGGGAGGGGAGCCCGGGCTCAGAGGGAGGAGGAGGAAGGAAAAGGTCTCCGTCTGCTGCTACAGCTCCCAAACGAAGTGCCCGATCCTGCTTCCTGCGGGGCCCGTCCAACACCCCCCCACCCCCGCCTTGGCACCGGCAGCTGCAGGATCGGGACCAGCTTTCACCTCCGCTACGGGGGAGTTCAAAGCAAGTCTCCCAGACGGGGCCGGGTAGAAACGCGTCGCTCCGCACGTGGAGTTGCTTTACAACGCGAAGTGAAAGGGGGCCTGATGAGAACAGCAAATCCTCCTCCTCCTCAGTGTAAGCATCCCGGCAAGGAAGCAGTTCTGCACTACCGAAGCAGCGACATTAACTGGAATCAAGTTGGGGTCCGGGGGTGGGGGAAAGGCGAGTTTCCCAATTATACGGAACGGTTCTGTAAGGCGGACCCAACTCAAAAACGGAACGAAGCGTCGATTTAGTTTTATCTCCTCAGCTTTCGAAGGTGGCCCCCGAAAGGAGAGCGGGTGTCTTCCAGAGCGTGAGCAGCGCACAAGGCCAGGGCGCGGAGGGACCGGGACCCGCGGCCACAGCGGGGGCAGAGCCCTCCCGCTGCCGGGGGGGCCGCGGGCCCGGATACAGCTCTGACCTTTTTACCTCGAAACGCCTCTGGGATTTCTAAACAAGTAAAGAGAGGGGCTGCCAGGAGAAACTATTGTTCTAGCTTCGTCCCATTTGCAAACCTTTTAGGTGGGGGCGTTCGCGGGGCCAGGAACGAGCGAAGTACCTGCCCGGCCCCGCGGCTCCGACGGCGGGGAGCACCGCTCCTCCCCGGCACTGCAGCCCTGTCCCGTGCAACGTCCGCCGGGCTCGGGGGCCATCCCGAGCGTCCAGTTAGCTCTGGGACAAGAAAAAGACGAGTGTGTGTGAGGAGGAAGGTGAAAAGAGGAGTTTGTTACACTAGCGGTTTGCAAAACATCAGGAGAGGGGACCGCGAATAACAAAGCACAGGCAGCCAGAGCGACTTCGCAGCGCGCCGGGCATCAGCCAGCCGGGTTTAACCTGCTCGCTGGCCCAAGGCGATCGAAGGGTCCCCCGAATCTGCGTGATTTAAACTGTCTCACGGGAGCGGGGGGCTGCGCTTCAGACAGCTCGTGGGTTTCCACCGAGGAGGTTTTCGCCCGTTGTCTCTGGACCCGGGAAGGGGCCGCGGCTCCCCTCGCCCCCCGACGAGCAGCGCTGCGCCGGGCCGGGCCGGGCGGGGCCAGCGCTCGGGGAAGAGCCGGGCAAAGAAAACGGCCGGGACAACCCGGGGGTTACTGACTGAAGCGCTGGAGTGTCGGGCACAACAAAGGCTCCCAGCTCCCATTTGAAACTCAAAGGGAGTCTCCGGAAGAGTCCGCAAAGACGGTGCCGATGCGCCCTTACATATGTAACCCCCCGGGCGCCCCCCTCACCCCGTCCCCTCGCTGCCAGCCGGGCTCCTCGCACCGCGCTCACCTCCCGCAGCCACAGATCTCTCCCCGCGCTCTCCCTCCAGGTTTCTCACGCTCCCTTTTGTCTCAGGAGCCCTAAACTCGCTTCTGTGAAGCAGGAGCCGGCTGAACGGCCCCGCAGCACAACCGCGGCAGGGGTCCCGCGGCCGGTACCGGGCGCTCCGCGGGGCAGCGAGGGCCACGCGTGTCGGCCCCACGCTCCGGCAGGCAGGGGCAGGTGCGGGCCCTGCGCAGCCGTCGGCCCGGGCTGCGCCTCCGCAGAGCCGCCTGCAGAACTCCGCCGGGCTCAGCCCTACCCCCACCGCTGGTTTATATGGCAGACACGGGGCCTGCACGCACTGCTTTGTTTTATATAAATGATACACAACGACGGAGCTGTTCCCTTATCTCCACGTGCGTCTGTCGGTGGTTCCCTGGCATTGCATTTTTTTTATGGGCAGGAAAATTAGCCAAGACCCCTCTACACTCTACACTACTCTACATTATTCGGAGGCAAAGCCGCCTCCTAATGGAGATTAATGCCGTTAATATCCCAGAGGAAGGGGAAAATCCCGGTTAAAGAGAAGCAACCTTGTACATTTTTAATGGCGGTCGCTGTGCTGGAGCTGTTGTCCCCCTGCGGGAGGAGGGGACGGGGAAGAGACGCCCTCGGCACTCCCGGTGATCTGGCCTGGCGTGGCAGACACTTCAGGGCCATCTGTTCCTTACCCCTCGGTGTGAAATGCTTCTCCTAAGGCATTTGTTCTCACAACGTGAGGCCCTTTTGATCTCAGAAGAGGACATTCTATTAAATAATAATAATAATAATACCTGAAGACTTCCTTACTTTCAACTCCACTTTGCTGGCTTTGCACTTAAGGTGTGAAGCTTTCCTGGGGGTCTCTGTCCGGGGGACAAAACCTTCTCTCTGTGATTGTACTCTGGCTATTGCTGACCCCTGAAAGCCTTTGATGCCTTGAAGTGATGGGCAACAGGGGTCGAAGCCTTCCGGGTTTCTCCAAATTTGTTTCACACAACAAAATCAGTAAGGAGCTACCCCCTCCCCAGATCTCGGAAAACCAGAGCAGGGCGAGGGAAAGATGTTTTTGTCACACTGTGGGTGAGTCAGAACCAAAACACTACTTGATACATCTTCTGAGAGCAGCACCAAAGCAGCAAGGTGTCCACACACCTGCCAGCATGGTAACATTGCCAAGGGAGCCGCTACACCCTAGGTCATGGAAACCGAGAGGGATTTTCATGTCTGATCAAAGTTTTCTCACCATTTTTGATGCAAGCACATTTTTAGGTGTCATCAAAACCCACGGAGAACTGCGAAGGAGACCCGCAGCCCTGGGAAGCTCTGGGTGAATGCAGCTGTCCTTGCTCCCCGCTGGGCAAGGGGCTTGCACAGCCAGGACCACCCCGGCCCTGGGCACGTCCCCTGCCACACAGCCCCCAGCAGCACGCTTGGGCTCAATCGTGGGAGCTGGGCATACGTGTGTTTATCTGGATTGTGTATGTTTACAGACAGTGTATGTCATTTGCCTCCGTATCAAATATACTGCATGTTTATTTTTGAGGGTTGAGTCTGCATAGGTCACCTGGACTTAAATTGGGGGACCTCTGATCTGCTGCTTCATGTCGGACCCCAGCTGTAAACCCTCCCACCCGCTCTGCTCATTACACTAAAAGGGCCACTCCACAGTGCAGCCCCCTTCCTTCTTTCTTTTCCCCTCTGCCCCCCAGCTATTATTTTCCACCAACACAGATATTTCAGTGCCAATCAGCTTCAGGGCTGCATTACCCTCTTAGGCAGGTGAAATGAGGTCTGGGGCAAAGGGCTGGGGTGGAAGAAACAATTGCAGAAGTAAGTGTACAGAATGTTTCCTTGCTCTTCAGAGGGCTCACCTATCCTTTCAGTTTACACTGGTCTGACAGCTCCATTTCAATCCCAGCCTTCACATGGATTTGTTCAATATTTACTCAGGCTGATGGGTTTGCTCAGAACTTGCCTCTGTCAGCCTTGCTCTGTCGGGTTCCCTTCCCCTCGGGCCCAGGTTCACACAAAGTTCAGCCTGAAATGAATTCACCCAAAGATGGGCCCAGCTTGGCCTGAGGACCAGAGATGGGGTCAAGCCTGGGTCTCTGTGTCCCAGCCAGCCCTTGCGAAGGCAGCACTCAGCACTCCCGGCCAGGAGGCTGCTTTGAAAAATTATTTGGGGTTAAAAAAGAAAAAGCTCCAGGCCAGGGAGGACACACCAGGAAAGGCAGGAGTTGCTTTTCAGTGCAGGGAGCACAGGTCAGCCCTTCCAGGAGGGTGGACAGTTCACGGACATTAACTCTGACCAGGGGGCCTGTGTGACAGGGAAGGTACAATCCTGCAAACGCAATACAACCATGAAAACTGCCACAGGGAGAAAAAAGGTTGCCTATATATGTGTATGTATGCATATACATATACAAGTGTGTATGCACTCCCTATATTATAAATATATACATTGCTTACATTTAAGTAAAGTATAAACCACATATAATATCTATTACATAAATCTATTTTATATATGTATAAGTAAACCTGTTGGCAAGAGACTCAATCTTAAAATGAAGAGCAAATCAAAAACTGATGCAAAATAGAAAAGAGCGTATCTGGAGACCAGCAACTGTAAGGCCCCAGGGACATGAGTTGGGAAAGGCATGAAGCTCTTTGTGAATTCTCAGAAGGGTGCTCCGGGACCAAGCCTGGGAGAGGAACCCGGCACTTACGGGGCCAGGTTCGGTGAGGGGCCACTCACTGCTCTGGGGCAGGGTGAGAGTTGGCGCTTCGCAGCGCTGAGCCCTGCCCCGGGATGAACCAGGTCGGGCCACTTTCAGAGGCAGGGAAATTGACCTGGGTTGCAAAAAGGGCTTACAGCAAAACCTGCATGAGTTCCCATTAAGAAGATAGAACAGCAAGGTAAATCCAAAGCATCTCCAAACAAAATACCAACTGGGTCGATATCCAGGGCAGCACCATGGTGGACTCTGTGAGGTGATGAAAGGAACACGAAGTGTCTGGGTACAGTCCCAGAGACTCGAGAAATCTCAGGGACACGGCAGGATCCGAACCTGCCCCTGTCTGGGGCGCTGGGTGTCTCTGGGCACCTGCCAGCTGCCTGGGGGATTGGCAAAAAGCCCCATGCGAGTCTCCAGAGGGCTTTGGGTCAGACTGTGGGGTAGGAGCCCCTTCCGTGGAGCTGAGAGGTCCCAGCGAGGGCAGCACTTGTCCTCAGAGACTACCTGTACACTGGGGCACTCACAGATGTGACACAGGGTAAGAGAGACAGATACCTTCCTGCCTCATCTCTTTTCCTGCCCCGCACTCTGAACAGATGCTAGAGGCAGGAACCAAATTCTCCAACAGCACCATTTTAGGCTTTACTCATTATGAATACTTATAAATTCACCTGTATGGATGCTCTACGAGCTGAGTCCTTCCCACGTCAGTCCTCCTGATTCCATCGACCAGTTACTTAGACTGAGGCATTAAAAACTGAAAACTGGAAAGAGAAAGCACATGATAAATTCCTATCGAGCAGACAAGGACTTACGTTTGAGGATCTAAAGCCTGAAGCTCTGCGGATTATTTGCACCTTTGTAATACCTTGGCAGAGTGTCTCTGATAAAAAGGGAGAATTTGAGGTCTGTATTGTGAATTTACAGCCCTTTAGCACACGACTGCCAAATTGTCGTGTGTGAGGTGTCTCTTAAAATCAGACACGAGAAGGAGCCACTCCCTTCTTGTGTCCTTAAAGCTAATCCGATGAGATTTAATGGATTTGTTAATGGCTATAAAATTCTGGAGGTTATCACAGTCTCTGCTGATTAAACAACCCGGTGAAGTGTCACAATACAAGTGTTTTAAGCTGCAGGGAAAAAAAAGGGGGGGGGGGGTGAAATCTCACACGCTTCTCCTGCTCTTTCCCCCACGAGTAGGTTCAGTGGAAATATTGCCTGTTGGAAATCCTACCTCAGTCTGTCTTTATTTAATTTCTTCCTTCACTCATCCACTCTGCCTGAATCATTTTCTTTGCATTTCCTTCTTCCAGCCCAGCAGCGGGTGCTGGGAGATCCCAGTGGTTTTTGTCCACGTCTTCAATCTTTTTTCTTCAGACAGCAACGCTCGGAGCTACACGTGGGAAGACAGCAAGAAAACAGTGTTACCAGAAAGAAAACAATGTACCACTTATTTCAAATAGAGAAGCTGGCACTACAAAAAAAAAAAAGACATTAAAACAAGTTGTTTCTCATCTAAAAATAAAGTCTCTCTAACTTTTGCTAAGAGTTCAAAGAGTCCAAGTTCTTGCCAAGCTAAAAGATCAAACCCACCAACAAAAAGCCTTTCCTAAACAATTTCTGTAATTTAGGTGAGAAGATTTTCCCTCAAACAAAAAGGTGGCTTTTAACCTCGTTTATAATTATTAATACGTCTCAGAGAAAGGAAGGAAATGATAATTATTATTTTTTAGTTACTACTACAAAATATTTCTCTGTGTGAGTTATTCTGACCATGACACATCTGAAAATACTGGCATTGCTCTCGTGAAAGGGAGTAGTACTTGAAATCCGGTTCCCGGTTTCAATCCCTTTTACCGCAATTAGTGTGTTGATAGCCACCGATTTGCCGCGTGTTTCGACACACCACAGAGCTCGGAAACGCCGAGCCTAACTCGTTTATTACGGAAAAGGGTACGAGAAAAATGTTTTCTTAATGGCCCTTTAATTGCGTTTCCTACGTAGGGATTCGAGATGGTTCATATTTAAATGCCGGTTGACAGAGCGAAGAAAATATAGCTCCTTCTAGCAGCCGGAGATCTCCTACGGACCTCGTATTTCAGAGGTACCGCTGAGTCTTCGTGGCGGAGCACCCCAGTCCCGCAAACCAAAGGGGTTTTTGTGCGACGCCGGAGCCCGGAGCCCGTCGGAGGGCGCCGGGTCCGCAGGGGCCGGGCCGCGGCGGTGGAAGGAGCAGGCGGCGGCCGCCCCCCCCCGGCCCCGGCCCCGGCCCCGGCCCCGGCCCCGGCCCCGGCCCCGGCCCCGGCCCCGGCCCCGGCCCCGGCCCCGGCCCCGGCCCCGCCGGTGCTGCTTTGGCACCGCTTCCGAAGGACGAACCATCTCCGAGCCGGACAGCCCCCAGTGAAGAGGATGGGTTTGCTGCCTTCCCGAGTTTTGCTTTCCAGCCGCTCTTCCCGTTAATGTGTTATCCTGTGCGAGCCGGATGCCACAAAAATCCCTATTTTCATGCAATAAACGTCGTCCTAAATTATTCTCTTGTAAAATATCAAACGTCCTGGCACCATTTGTCTCCCACAATTATTTTTTGGGGTGATTTCTAACGAAGAAGTTTATTAGAGTCACTCCCTGCTTCCCTTTGTCCATTCTCTCCGCGAAGGTTCTCTTCTCTTTATAATTAATGGACTTGGCAAAGCTTTTCTGCAGTTTGTAGGAATATGCTACCAAACAAAAGCATCTCGCTGATGGATGAGGAGCTGGGCTTTAAATCAGTCCCTACTGATACAAATTATTTTAATATGCCCCCCTTATGATTTGTTTCGATTTTATGAAGTAGTGAGCTACGTTGTAAGACTTGATTACAGATTGGAGGCTGGTTGCCTACAAAGTTATGAAGTCTTCTAGGGGAGCGTTTCTGAAAGGCTTGTTACAAATTCAGTGCATTCACAACTGCATTGCCAAGGTTGTGCATATCAAGGAAAAGTAAATTCTTTTTTCCTTGACCCACACCCTGCCTCTCCTCCACGCTGAAGAGGAAATTGATAGTGCCATGAAAATCAGCAGATGCTCTTTGTGCATTTAATATTGTTTCTGCTGCTGTATCAATAAACTAAACCAAACCAAACCAAACCAAACCCCCAGAAATAACAAAATCTAACCACAAAATCTTTGCTTCCCCCCCCATCCCCCCAAGATAATAAGGGGAATAAGGCAGGGAAAGACTGAGATAAGGTTTTGTACTGTGCACGCTATTTCCCAGGAGGGTGAGGCTCTTGCTGTGCTGGGTTCTGGGTGGCAGAGAGGCTTTCTGCTTCATGCAGTGCACAGACGAAGATACCAGGGGCATCATGGGCTGTCTGAATTGGCTTCTGCTGTCCCTTGCTGCACTCCAGCAGCAGGGACGGCTGGGAGGGAACTGATATTCCTCAGGTACGCTGGACCAAGCCCGTTTGCCTGTTCCTAAGAACTTGGCAGTCTGGAGCCGACTGATCCCCAGCTTCCTGTGAGCACGCTGGTACTGGAAGTGAACGTGCAGCGAGTTTTGCCTGCAGAATGGGTTGTGGGAGCACTCCCTAGGGACAGTTTGAGTGAACTTCGTTTGAACAGCTGATGAAGGTAGTCTAAGGTCAGCTGGCTGATGCTGGAGCACACAGAGCCAGAGGGCAGGACTGTTCAGCTTTCAGGCAGTGCCAGACTTGTACAGGTGATAGATAACCTTCTGCAGCTCTTCCGTAAGATGCAGAAGAGGGTATTTGTTAAGGACGTGCATTTTTGCAATGTCATTGACCCACCGTGTTAAGTTTTGTCCAGTCATGCATGAAATATACCAAGAACAACGTTTTAACTATCCTGTGCTTTTCTGTCATCATCAGCACTGGACATAAATCAATCACGCCGTCTCGGCTATGAAAGATATGACTGGAATGTCATCTGGCTTCCTCAACTGTCTCTGTGCCAAGGCCTCAGTACCCTGCTGTGCTGGACTGTATTCCAGACGAAGCACAGTATACCAACTGCCTTCAGTGGCCATTGTTTCTCAGTGAGGAGAAACATTCATGGAAGCCCAAGACGAGGATGTTTGTCACTGAACTTATGCATTAGATGCATGCAATGTATCTGTTCAGTATCTGAGTGCCTTTTGGTCTCTGTCTCTGCAAGATCAGAGTACTTCAGGTCGGTATCAGAATCACTTCAACAGCTTAACAGTTTAAATTTTGTTCTTTCTGAAGACCTGTGTAACAGTTTAAAACTCAGTTCAAACGACTGGGCTTGTACCAGCTACTTGAACATACTAAGTTAATGCAGTGGTCAGAGGTCAACAGCATCAAGCTGAAACAGATGACGTTTCTGCCAGTAAATTCAGAGCTGTGCATCACCCTGCAGTTTTCCCCTTCTTGTTCAATAAATGGAGAGCTTGTGAAAGGTGCTGGTGATGGGCCTGGGAGAATGAATCCTTGAGTCTAATCGTAGTTTGGGAGCGGCAGGTGAAATTTCATCCTGCCAAGGTTCCTTCCCTTCCTGATCTTGAGGAATGGGAATCCAGTGTCAGTAATTCACTTCATCTCCAGTTTGTGCTAGAGAGTATCAGTGCCAATGTGATTTGCTTGCTTAATTTTTTACTGCAAAAACACAGTTCTGCTTGGCCTTAGATCTGCTGAACTCATTTCATATACCATCAGAGAAAGTTTCTTCTCAGTAGCCACCAGTTCAGGCCAAAGTCAAGCAGCACCACGAGCTTTCTCTGCTCTCCTGTTCCCAGATAGACCAACATTGGTAGATTTCTATTTTTTAGCTAAATCTTCTTCTATAGTGTGTCCACATTACTGCATAAAGGGGGGTGGAGGCATTCCAACAACATTTGCTCACAAGCTTATTTAAAACATCTTATATACAGAGTCTTTTTGTCTGTCCAGTTCCTACAGGAAAGAACAGACAGAGATGGTTGCAAAACTTCTCCTGATATTACTGCAGAAGGAGTTTAATAAAAAATAACAGCACACATGCAAAGGCTCCCAGTAAGATAAAAATTCTCCTTGATCTGCTGATAGGAAGGAATCTATGAGAGTGGCAGATCAAAGGGACAACAAAGGCCAAACCTTTGAATAACAAAAGCCGTACATGTCTTCTCGTCTCCCTCAAAGTTATGTCTCCTTCCTATGCGCTTTGGGCCAAAAAATTTCCTATGGTAAATAATTTCCAGAAACTCAATGTTTCAAGTAGCACAATAACCAAGGAACTCAGGGAAAAGGAGGAGGGTTGTTTTTCATAATGTTTCTTGGAGACTCCACATCTTTCAATTTCTTATCAGTTTTGAAATACAAGGCATGAAGTCTTTAGCACCATTGGGACCAAAAGGTTATCAGCATGTAAATACCTGAGCTGGAAAGACATGTTTGAGAAAGAACAGATAACATTTTAAACATACTTATAGCCCACATCCTTTCCAATTTTTAACCCAATTTCACCTGAACTTTCACAAGTAAAGGTGTGCTTCTAATAACCCAGCAGATAAAAAAAGGATTTATCTCAGATCAAGAGCCATAGAATCAGCACTGTGGCCACCTCTATTATTTACTTTTTGTTAGAAAGCGACAGCCAGCTCTTTCTTTTAATAAAGAGTTTTTAAACATGCATCTGAGAACGTGAACTACTGGGCCAGTGGTAACAGAGCAACCTGTGTAACATATCTGTGACAACTGAGGAAATTGAGATGAAAGGCATGACTGGGGCTTTCTCTTTCCCGCACAAGGGCAAAATCAGAAAGAAAATTCAGGATTTCTTATTCTCAGAAGTAAGCACTATACAATGTCAATTCTTAGCTCAAAGACCTCAGTTCTTTCTGTCTGGAAGGGAAACACATCTGCCTCAAAGCCATCACTTCCTGTCAAAATAAGTAAGTGAAAGTTAAAATAGCTAAAGGATATATTCAAATGAGGTAGAGAAAGAAACCAGCTCCAACAGTATTTTCTTCTGATGTGTGGGAAAACCTTGATATTAAAAACTGGAAGGGGCAGGGCTTGCTTTGTAAGGGAAAAAGCAAGAGAAAGCCGCAGCTCTGACTTCGGTGCCAGGTGGGCCCTGTAGGGTCCTGGAGCAGGCTGCAGGCCCTGCTGCTCAGTGGTCTCAGAGCCGGCAGGACGAAAGCACCGCCAGGAACTGATACGTGGGGCCTCTTGAGTCAAGAACCGGACGACCTGAAAAACCAGCGGTGAACCTCTTCTTTGCACTGCTGTCTCTAGCAGCCTCAGACAGCAGTGGCAGGGCTCTGTTCATTGTGGACGCTTATAACAAAATCACCCCCTTCCTAATCGCTGGAGCTGTACTGAGTCCAGAGACCACCCGTCTCTTCCCAGAGAAGGTCAGGTCTGGTCAGATGAATCACCCCCGAGATTTCCCGGACCGTGCTGAGCAGATCTCTGCTGCCTGTAGAGAGCTTCTGTACAACCAGCTTAGATGAAGATTGCTACAAACGAGGTGGTGTTTTCCCTTTGGAAACTGGTGCCCTGATCGTTGGTGTAAATTGGCACCACCCGATCAACTCCAGACTTAAACAAGGAGAGAGTATAGTCTCCAGTGGACGACCCAAAAAGCATGACTGTATCAAAACTGTTTTAATTTCCAGTGGGGTGGTGAGAGGGTATCGAACAGCCACAGATACAGGGGAAATGAGACTGACTTAAATTCACTTTTTCCTCCATGCACAAGTGCAGAAACTGATATCCAGACAAGGCGGATCAAACCCTGGTACTACTCCATGAGCCTTCTGACTGTGTCATGATTTGCACAAGTTTCTTACAAAGGCAGAGCAGAGATGATCTGGGAGGTCACATGCTGCTGGTGTTATATAGACCGATCGATGCAAAAGCAGTCCCCACAGTAAATTCCAGCCCCCCCCCCTTTTTTTTTTTTTTTTTTTTTTTTTACCGTCGGCTTCATGGTATGCCTCATAAATCTCTGTTTAAAAAAAAGATCGCATATTAGTGTTTTATCTCTGGTATGTGCTACCCCATGTTTTCCCCACTCACAGCATATTAGCATCACACAGGTGGGGAGAAAGCAAAATAAACATTATCAAACAAGGGCATCAAATATTTAGTGTAGAGGTTTCTGAGTATTTCAGGATGACTAGGACTGTTTAGATATCAGATGTTCTCCTGCCAGGTCAAATGAACCATTGCTGAGTAATGGCTAAGTTCCCCTGGCCACCTTTGGCCAACAGTGCATTATCACCCCTGCCCTTTAACTTTCTGTCCAGGGCAAGAATCACTTTCTTAATCCAGAATCTCTGCCTAAAGCTGTTTCAGCTGAGACAGGGGATTGTTTACACAAGGTGCAGGCTCCCTCCTCCCCACCTGGTTTCTGTCTGGGCCACACTGTTAGGGATGAGGGCAATACATCATTAATCTTGGCCTCATTTCACAGGCAGGTCCTGCTGTCATTGTGCTGTCGGTGTCTGGAGGTGCAGCATCCTGATAACTGTGCTCTGCTCTCTGGTGGGTGAGCAGCCGCCCAGCAGATGATCTGTGCTTTGCCTGATACCCCCCGGTGTACAGAGTGCTGCAGGACATGGGATCCAGCTGGCAGGGGCTAACAGGAGTTTATGCAAGAGGGTCAAGTGGTTCTTGTATTTGAGGGACCAACAGATACTAAATAGGGGTATTTTTTTCCACCCATCCTAGTACAGGAGAAAGGCTAGAGAGAACAACGTAAAATTGTCCACACCTTGAGGCTGATGGAAACCCTGGTGCGACCCCAATGGAAGGTGTCCTTAGCTTTTTTTCAGGGGTCTAGGGCTTAAAAAGCAGATGGCTAAGCATATGGGTCAACTTTTTAATGTGGACATTCAAAGTGATTGCTGTTAGAAGCAGCCCAAGTAAGAAATGCCATACATATTTAATAATGCAGAAAAGGAGGGAAAGAGAAAGAATACAGATGCAGATACAGAGTTTTGTGTTGTTGATAAACCTTCATGCTGAAGGGTATACATTAACCTCTAACTAATGGGTGTCAGGGAGAAAGTTTCCTTGTGTGTAGGTGAGTTGATAATTGCATTCATGGAGGTTTCTTGCACCTTCATCTACAGCAGCTGGTGGGAGTCTCAAACCAGAGGAAACAATGGTCTAATCCCGACCCACTTTTATGATGCTGCAAATCCTGTATAGCACTTCAAGCAAAATGTTTGCTTGATGTTGTGCTCTGTTGCAAGAAACCCAGAAAATGGAGCTGGAAAAGCTCAATTTAAACCGGAGGGTTGTCCGTGGGATATTATCCAGGGTATAGAAGGATTTTGCAGCCACCCAGCAGGGTGCAGGCCTCAGATGGATCTATTTCAAATTATTGGGAGTTCATTTTATGTAGCGTGGGCAGTGGAATTAACATACGGGGGAAATTATCCAAAGATATGGATATGGACGTGAGTAGAAATGGGGTGGAAGGGATATTATATTTTTTCATTATTATTTTCAATAATAAACAGTCACTTCACTTTAATACTCAATCCCTCTGCTGACTTTTCCTCTCTGACAGCATTTTTGCCTGTGCAATGCTCATTCACTATTGTGAAAACATAGAACATGCATTTCAAACAGAAAGGAGAAGGCAACAGAGAACTAGGCTCAACAACTTTAAAACAGACTATTTTAAATCACATATGCTCTCATCATATCGATCTCCCTTTTCTCCACAAGTGCTCTTGGCTGTTGAGAAGCTAGTTGAGGCTTTGAAATCTGGGAGTAACTAATACGGCGTGTCACTTTACAGCATTTCACAGAGAGAGAAATGACAAATCAGGAAAGCAAGCCCAGACTGCTTAATTTTGGAAAAAAAAAAAAAAAAAAAGCTGTGTCAGAAGGATGACAAACATGTTCACCTTTCAGTCCCAAAAATGCAGGCTCAGTTTGTTGATAAAGATGGATGTTACTGCTCCAAGCAGCTGCTGCGTCACTTCACAAAGCGTGGAACAGTTGGGCACAGTCTGTCAGGCTTCAGTTGTACGGAGGGACAGAGCAGAACTTGGTAGGGCTAAGAGGGCTGGAAATAGCAAGGGCTGGATCAGGGAAGAGTTACTGGTGTGAGGAAGGATTGCTGATAGCCATCAGCACTGGCTTTAGACACAGCTAGGGATAGAAGAGTTCTGAAGAAAATGGTCATTTCCACTGGCAGATCTGGGGCTGTGATATGACTGCAGTGGCAAGGGCTGCTGCAGGTTCAGCTGCATCCACCCTGGCAGCTGCAGAAAAAACAAGGGAGCCACCGCAGCAGCAGTCACAACTGAAGGGCTGCATGGAGTTCTCACATGGCTACAGGCAAAGGACCAAGTATTTTGACAGCCAGAAAGGTGGAGTTTAGTAGAGATTAAATTTTCTAATTCCTGCTTTTAGTGTGAGCTCATTTCTCCAAGTCAAAATCATAATTTGAAAGACAAAAAAAGAAAAATAATTTAGCCACAGGACTGTTTGGTACACCTGCCACTGTACCTCTACTGTCTGCTTTGTCCCCCTGTGGTACAGTGAAAGAGGGAAAAGCAAGTGGGTGATCATATATTGCTTTCCAATTTTAAGTTGCTGCCTTTCGTAAGAATAACTGGTGATTTTTACATAGGAGCAGGCAGCAATAGCAAATTGACCAGCAGATTTCACCAGAGGGACTTGTCTCTCCTAACTTTAGATGCTTACTCTGTGTATGTTTTCTACCAGGCCAGTCATCTGGGCTCCGTTTATAGCTGGTGGAGAGAAATAGGAATTTGGCATGCAGAGTTAAACTAAAATCTGTCTCGGAAGGAGATGAGCTGCACCTTAAAAGTGCTTGTTTCCCTTGAGTAATTATAAACAAAACAAAAAGAGGCATAAACCCAGACATCTACCACACCCATGATGCCTCACCTATAGTAGTACTCATATTCTTCCCCATATGGAGTTAGCAGTTGGCCTAAGACAATATTTTAAAAGTTGCTATGAAGCTTTAAATATTTTTTGATTTTTTTTCCTGAAAGAAGTTACGGATGGAAAAGGAGATCTTTTAGATTTGAGATGGTTCCCCTTGCAACGTCAAAGCTTTTGTAAGGAGGAGCAGCATCTCCCAGAAATGGCCAGCTTCAGAGTTTGGGTGAATGCCTCTGAAAACCTACCCCTTTCCACACTAAGACGACAGCATGCTGACAACACTGCCAATTTGTTTTCTGAGCACCCGATTTTGCAGACAAGATGCAGATAAACAGCAACAGCCTCTCTTAATGAACACAGCAGCATCTCCAGATAAACTGTCACCACTTAGTTGTGTCCAGCTTCAGTATCACCAGAGGAGGAAATGCTTCAAAGCTTGTGAAAACACATTCCCCTCTTACCCTTCTCTTCCCAAAGTCAGAAGCCAGGGAAGTCATTCCCTATGAGGTTTTTTTTTTTTTTTTTCTACAAATAAGTAGAGATTGAGGAGATTGCTTCCACCAAATGTACCCGTGTGCTGTTAGGATACACAATGGTCTCAGTCATTCCAGTTTCTGGAAGTATAGGTTGGCCCTAACACTGTCCAAGTGGTTTACAGTTCCTGGTTTACCACTCTCTCCTGGACTGCAGGTAAGGGTGTTATGCTGCAAGTTTGCTATTACAAGCAATACAGACATCTTCCAAGAGAACCGTTCTGCCTTGAGTTAGACATTTTTAAATTGATCCACAGAAGTTTGGGGTTGTACGTAAAAATAGGCTTTGCTGAACAAACCCAAACTCCTCTAAGAAGCATGAGGGAGTTCTACACCAATTTCCCTGCAAGTGTTTAATAGAATTGTTCATGTTGGAAAAGACCTCCAAGATCATCTAGTCCAACTTTAACCTAGCAGTATCAAGTCCACCATTAAACCATGTCGCTAGGCTCTGCATCTGCATGTCTTTGAAGACCTCCAGGGATGATAACTCAACTGCTTTTCTGGGCAGCCTGTTCCAATGCCTCACAATCCTTTCAGTGAAGAAATTTGTCCTGATAGCCAATCTAAACCTCCTCTGGTGCAACTTAAGGACATTTCATGTTGTCTTATCACTTGGTCGTTGGGAGAAGAGCCCGATCCCCACCTCACTACAGTCTACTTTAAGGTAATAGCAGAACATTTAACAATTCTGGTGCACACACAATGCCTGCTGCCAAGGGAAGTTCTCTGTTGTTTCCTTCTGCGTTCTCCTTGTCTGGTATGGAACATAAACAAAAGCCTCTATATGGATGTTCTCAGTTTGATTTTTTTTCCCCAAACTCTGATCTGACATCTAGACCAGCAAACCAAACAGTGACTGATGTGATCCAGCCAGTGAGATATTTCCCATCAGCTCGTTAATTTTTCAGTGAAAGAATATGGAATTAACTCTTCAGCTAAGGTGGGACTTTTTGCCTTGCCTGTACGCAGACTGCCAGCACAAGCTTGAATCACTGTCTCCACACAAGAAAAGACAAGATAGAGTTGAAAATACCACGCATCCATGCATGCTATACCATGTCCTGCTTCATGAGTCTCAGAGCTTGAAGCTGCTACTGTCATAGCTGCCATTTCACATCAAAGGGGAAGAAGAAAGTCCCAAACCTGGTATTTGGGTGATAATGTTGTACTGCCTTGCAAAATGGGAAGCATTCTGGACTAAACATCTTTTTGCTATTTTGCACCCGAATATAAGGTCCTGACTCATGAAAATGGCTTCTAGATGCTGTCACGGTGCACATTAGCTATCAGGATAATCAGAAAGAATTTGACATTTGTAACAGACTTACAGAGATACGTTAAGATTAGGGTTTTTGGACTACAGTCAAGAAAGCTGAATTAACTATATTTATAATCCTCATCTGGCTGGGGAGACTAGCAGTCTGATTTTCATTCCTGCTCAGGTCCCTTTACATAAATTGCTTTCACACACATTTCAGAAGCACTTTTTTTCCAAGCCAGAGAACTGTAAAGGGAGTTTCATGTAAATGAGAATCAGGCCATCAGGATGAACATTATCCATGTCTGCAAATGTTTGCAAAGCTTCAGTCCCCCTTTAACATCTGCTAAGGAGAAAAAATTCGTGAGCCTCAGCAGTTAAGGGTTTGGGGGTTTTTAAAAGCCACATCAAGGTCCTGTTAAGCTTTGTGGTGACTGTTAAGCTTATTGCCAATGAGTGCATTTCTTTGGACAACATCACAAGGAAATGTGAAATGGAGCAGAGATTAAAGCATGGGTGGATTTTGAAAAATGTAGCGACTGGTTTAATGCAACCAGGTGGAGACTGTCCAGTGCTCGGAGCTTTCTAGGCCCCTTTGTTAAACACTTCAGTCTTTCCAATTCTTACTTGAAAATAAACTTTTCCCCATTATTCTTTGTGGTTTACAAGAGGTTGGTGGAGCAGGGCCAATTTTCACGAGCTCAGAATCCAGTTAATTCAAGTGCAGTTTTCTCAGCAACATTGGGGCACACATCGAAGATTCACACAGTTTTATAGCCTCTGAAGATGTGTCTAAAAGCTATCTGTACCTTTGTTAGTCTTTTATCACCACTTTACATGATTTCCTACTCATTTTGTTTCTTCCTTTTGTCTCTGTTGCATTTATGTTGGTCTGCAGCCAGAGTTCCTTGCTCCTCTATTCAGGGTTAAGTCCAGGAAAACACACTTGAAAGAGGACGAACAAGTCCCGCGGCCACAGGAGATTTACCACCCATCTGGAATGAAATCTAGGGTCTACTTCAGCAGGATCTGCCACAGGCAGATTGCTCACTCCCCCTCCCTGCCTCCACCCAAAAGGTTCCTTGGACTCATCTCGGCCCCTACCCACAGATCTGTGACGCTCCCGACTAGCGAAGGGAGGTAAGGGGGACAGGGTTACACCACTAACGCTGCAGCCAACAGTCCCATTACCTGATCATGTAGCACATATCCATATGTAATCTCCCACCCCAACTCCCCAGGCCATCCTGGAGACCCTGCTTTCACTGGACAGCTTCCAAGTCTTGACTGCTTCATCATTTTTGGTATTTACTGCCACCTGCCCATGTGCTATCAGTGTGTGAGCCCATGGTGGTGATGGGAAGGGACCCTTGGAAGGAGGTAAGGAGGCACTTAAGGCAGGACTCTATTCAAGCTGTCTTTTGTGACTACTGTATGCAAAAACACCCTCTTCCCAGTTCCAACAACTAGGACTATGCTGTTGTGTCCCTCTGACTGGGTATCAGTATCACCCACTGGGGTGGAATCCATGTTTCAGTTAATCATGCTCAGACGCACATGTCAAGCAGGGTTACACTGACTACGTGATCATCCTCTGCTGTAAGAATAATGCTTAGTCTGTAATTCAGTTCCAAAATGAGAGAACAACTCATTTTTTTCAGAGGGCACAGACCTATAATCTGGGATCCTAAAATTCAACCACCACAGATTTTGGCAGTACTTTTCCGAGAATCCAAAGGCCTCGGTCACAGGGTACCCCACCCTTTTACACAGACAAAATGTGATTCCAGGCTTGGCAAGAGGTTGGAGGACAATCCAGAGCCTTTCTAAGCGTGTGTGGTGTTTGAGTTCAAATGGTGTTCACTTCTACCCACAGAGACTGCATGGCTGTCAACAACCTCTTGGCAGGAATCCTGCCTCACCCTGGAGAAAGGAGATGCTGAGTCCTTGGCACAGACAGTCCTGTGAGCTGTGCAGGAATCAAGGCAACTCTGCTAGCGAAAAAGAACACCAGTAAATCTCTGGATGTGTTGAGTGAGACAGCGAAAAGTGGCATAAAATGTAACAAGAAGACTGTCGTGGCAGCTGAGGATGTGTCAGTCAGTCTGCTGAGCACCTCTGTCCTTTGCAAATTCTCAGTGAGAATGCCTTCTAACAGCTTTGAATTCAGAAAATGCAATGAGCTAGGATTTCAAACACCTTGAGTCTTTAAAGGATGAAGTCGTTTCCACTCCCCAAATGCACATATTCCTCATCAGAGTCATTTCTCTGGAATATTTTTTCCTTTGGATATATCATCTTCCTGAAGTTGGGAGGAAAAAAAAAGAAAAGCAAAGAAAAAAAGCAGGAGACATTTCAGAGGTGAAACTGGCCAGCTGGCAGTTGATTTATGAAGTGCTGAAAAGCATCTTCGGAGCTGTCATTTATCTTAAAGCTCTGAGCCTAAATAAACAAAGAGCCCCCCTTCCTAAATATAGTTACAGTAGAAATAACCCCAAAGCCTAATAGCTGGCATCTGAAAACTGCACCCTTCAGACATCCGGCCCACAGGTGCACCCTAGTGGATCAATGCTTCCAGCCCCTCCTGGATCCAGCTAACCTGGCCCTTACCTCCCTTACCTTCTGAAAAGGAACCAAATCAAAACCAACAGGGAAAACAAATCGAAAGCGACAGAGCCATCTCAGTTGTGCTGAGGGACTGCAGATCCACAGGCTGCTGCAAAGAAAACTTGCCCTGTTACGAGCATTAGATTCTACCCAACCAGCAAAAGTATTGATTGCTGCTGCTTTTTTTTCCCTAGGTTTTGCTGCATTTGTTGTTACTTTACCAGCCTAAGGGATCTTCTACTCCTGTTCCAGCTAAGAAAAGAAATGCTTCTCTAATGTTGATTATCCTATAGTTAGTTAGTTAGTTAGTTTTCCATCACACTGAAGTCTATACAGAAGGAGTAGAAATCTGCAGTAGAAGAAGCTCTACCTACTGTTTAGAAATGGATAGGGTATGGAAACATCACGGCAGCTGACTTCTCAGAAGCAGAAAGCTCCTGCTTATGAACCTCAGCATCAATCTACAGAGACACATAGAGCAGAAACCAGTATTTTAAAAATCATTTGGGGGCTTGTTGCTCTTGTTGTAGCAAGAGCTCACTGTAGGAACTGGACTCTCAGCCATTGCAAATAGTCAGAACTCCACTGAAGGAAACAAAATTGCCCCAGCTTGTACCAGCTGAAGACATGCCAGGATACAAATATGTCGTTGTAAAAACAGTGTGGGAAAAAACTCTAGCATGTCTACACTATTCATCCCTCTATCTTCTCTACTGTCGTTTTGCTTATATTCCCTGCCAGACTGTTAACATTGGAAAGTCTTTTCTCACATGGCACTGTTCACAAATTAATGTTTATTTAACTACTTTCATCAGTAAATATCACATTATACAGAGATAAAATGCAACCAGAAGACAAGCTAAAAACCAGTCCTGTTTTTCTCTGGTAGATTTCAGACAAGATATTTGAATTTTTGTGATTTTGTAATTGCAAATCTAGGGCCAGGTGAAGTTACTCCTAACTGTCTGACAAGTTGAACTGGAAAAAAAACAAACACAAAAAACCAGTTCTGCTGAGTCCCACCCCAGTGCTCTATCCACTAGGCTGCACCATCAGCACAGCTTCTCGCTAAAACACTAAGGTGAGAAATATTAAAAGCATTTAAAAAGACAAAATCAGATATTTTTTTAAGAGACCACCTCTCCCTGAGTGTCTCGAGCAAACTCTTTTCATTTGGATTGCTGAGTTGGCAGAGAACTTGAACACCAGTTAAATGCAGTTGACTGTGTTTAGAGAACCGACACGAAAGGAAAGAGGCTGGAAACTATGTGTGATCAGAAAGGTTTTGCATCATTAGAACAAGCGCCCAGAAGAGCAAAAAGGGGAAGGCATGTGAAGCTGTCATGAACTCTCCTCGTCAAGAGCAGTGTAAATCAAATCAAGACGAGGCTATTTCTTATTCACACCCCTATGAATGTCCCAGTCCACCCCTGTCAGGAACGGTCCCCAGAGCATGTTGTCAAAAGCCAACATTGGAGATACTTGCAGCAGAGAGGCCAAGAATTGAAGAGGTCATAGCTATTATATTCTCTGTCTGGATAAGGAGAAACTGTTTCAGGAGTTCAGCCACAACTGCAAGGATGCTTACAGAGAGGTCCAGCTCCAGGGAGCAAGTGCTAGGAGAAAGGCATCCTCTCGTTTCTTTTATTAGGGTCACTGTCAAGCAGTAGTTCTTCTGGTGCTACCAGGAGTGACTCTAGACTGTCAGCTCTTCTTTCAAGTGAAATAAGCACACTATTAGATTAGACCTTTTTAAGACAGAAAGATTGTTCTTACTGGTGGAGAGGCTGCCATAGCACCACTTTCATAGCATTGGATGATGGATAAAAGATCCAAAATCACTCGGATGCCATGGTTATAGTATACTACTGTCTGTATAATGCAAACAGACCTGGGATTCCCTCTGACACACTGGATAAATTAGTTACCTCCCATCTTCTTCAGGGGCAGAAAATAATGCATTAGCAAGCCTACATTCTGAGTGAAATATTTGACAGTATCACTTTACTCTCTTAAAGCAGCTGCATATTTCTGTGTTCCTGCTCAGTTTGAACACATTCTTACCCTTGTCTCTCAGATCTGCTTTCAGGGAGAGCAAGAGCAGTCTTTTCTCCCCAGCATCCCACCTTGTAATCTAAGTTTCTCCAAACTGCATGAGATTAAACACTTTGGTCTATCAGCATTGCTAAGACCCTCCGTACCTTTGATCAATTTATAGCTCTTCTTTGTACCTTCTCCAGAATTTGTAAATCAGGTAACTCCTCATATCTAACAGATAAGTGAGTGAGTCCAGATGCACCAGACTCACTAAGAAAGCATAGGAGATAATGTTAGGGATTCCACATGCATGAAATCTGGATCCTTGTCTAGTGGAAGATACCAGTGTTTTGGGACTTGTTAATTGTTTTTTTTTTCTTTTTTTAAATAGCATCCTATATCAGATTATTTTTGACCAGAAGCCACAAATGCATATCTAATGGAAAAATGAAGGGGAAGGGAGAAAAGAGACAGATATGAGAACAAGGAATGGAAGGCATTTCAGGGAGATAGGATAAATTGAAGCTGTCACTCTTCTGAGAGGGATTTATTGCACAACTTGCTTCAGAATACATGGAGCTCTGTCAATATTGAATTGCACCTGCTTGCTATGGGTGTAAAAATGGGAAACAGAAGAGAGAGAAAGAAAGGAAGAAAGAAAGAGAAAGAAAAATAAAATGAAAGAAAAAGAAAAGAATAACAAAAAAAGATAAAAGGCAAAAAAGTTCTATTCTGCAAAGTCACTCCGGACTTTTTTGATAGCTTCAGTCTGTTACCGTTTTTGCACCAATTCAGCCTACCTATTACTGCATACAGAAAGAGAAGGAACTGCATCTCTGCATCTCTTCACCCAGAAGAAACAGAAGGAGGGAATTATCCTGGGCTCAATTGAAACTGCAGCCAGCAGAAATTTGTGTCTGTTTTTTCCTCCAGCTGCGAGCCATCTGTAGTTATCCTTTTTTTTCTTTTCCTTTTTTTTTTTTCTCCCTGTAATAAATTGATAGCTCCAAAGGGTGAGAACACTGCAAGGCAGAGAAACAGATTGCCAGGTTGCCACCAAGAAGTGTTCAAATGGATCAAACGAGAAAGGAGGAAGCTGGCTACTTCCCACAGCCATCATTACAAGCCATACGGCAGTGAGGCAGTGACATGTCATCTCCTGGCAGCAATACGAGCTGTGGGGAGGGGGACAGAGAAAGAGAGACGTTCGAAAGTTTCTGCAAGTCTGGAGCCAACAGACTCCAGAAAATGTGTGCACACACAGGGTATGAAGACGGGGCTGTAGAAGAAACATCTGCCTACTGGAAGGTTTTATGTGTTCCTCAAGGCATCTAGTTCTGGTTCCTGAAACAAATGGGATCAAATTCAGCCTAGCCACCTGAGTGTTCCAGTGTTCCCATGAGGTCCTGCTGACCTGTCTCTTGGCTATTGACAATAACAGGCAGAACTGGTGGAAATGAAGAATTTGCACTGGTGTGAACATAATCATTAATAAGTGAGCAACGGATTTGAAAGTAATTGGATGAAATGATCGAATCATAGCACAAGTGATAGAATGACAGAATATCCCGAGCTGGAAGGGACCCACCAGGACCATTGAGTCCAACTCCTGGATCCACACAGGATCACCCAAAAATCAGACTTTATGTCTGAGAGCATTGTCCAAACACTTCTTGAACTTTGGCAGGCTCGGTGCTGTGCCCACTGCCCTGGGGAGCCTGTTCCAGTGCCCGACCACCTCTCGGTGCAGAACCTTTCCCTAACACCCAGCCCGACCCTCCCCTGTCCCAGCTCCATGCCGTTCCCTCGGGTCTTGGCGCTGTCCCCAGAGAGCAGAGCTCAGCGCCTGCCCCTCTGCTCCCCTTGGGAGGGAGCTGCAGGCTGCCATGAGGCCTCCCCTCAGTCTCCTCTCCTACAGGCTGACCAAACCAAGGGACCTCAGCTGCTCCTCGCATGTCTTCCTCTCTAGACCCTTCACCATCTTTGCAGCCCTCCTCTGGACACTCTCTAGTAGTTTAATGCCCTTCTTATACTGTGGTGCCCAAACCTGCAGACATACTCCTGCACACACCAGCACAGAGCAGAGCAGGACGATCCCTTCCCTTGACCGGCTGTAGTGCCGTGCTTGGTGCACCCCAGGGTATGGTTGGCCCTTTGGGCTGCCAGGGCACGCTGCTGGCTCATATTCAACTTGCCACTCCAGAGTAGATTCTGCGTTCCACAGGGTCTGTCGTACTGCAAGTTCAGCGCAGCTGTGGGCCTTCCTCAGGGCTGGCTATGCCTGCTAGCTGTAGCTTAAATCCTCAGGGTCGTGCTGGGAGGCTGCCGAAACCGGGGCTCTAAAGCTTATGGGAAGGGGAAAACTTCAGCTTAGCACGCATCCACATTCTTGTTCTTATAGTGCAAAGGAATTGGATACAGATGAGGCCAACTGTCCCATAGCTCAATCCATCAGCAGATAGTCTAAGGTCAGCTATTTCTAAATACACCGCAGATCTCTGAGTCTGAGTGAAAGCTGGCCTAACAGATGGCTGCGTGGACAGAAAGCGTGTCACATCTGCTCTCAAGCCCATCCTTCGTTTCCCAGAAGAGATGAAGCCACTTCTGCTTCACCTTATCACCAGATACCTTGTAAAGATGCTGAGGTTGCAAGTCCTCCATTGCATTACACCTCACGTTGCCATAGTCCTTTGTGTAGGATGCTGATCAGGCAGCATTTTACATCTGCATCACATGGGTGCAAACTAGAACACTAGGCTACTAGAGATCAGGTCCTGCAGTTTTGCTTTGGTACCTGGAGGCTACAGAGTAGTGCAGAGGAGTGCAACACTGCTCCGAGGTGTGGCCACCCTCAGATACGGGCGCTTTTTTCAAAGGAATGCAAAGGATTTCTGAACCTGAAACTCCAGCAGCCTCCCTTTAGATCAAATGATTGCTGAGTATTTCCAGGAGGCTGACACTCAGTAACTTGTGAAATCATAATGCCAAGTGCCCCTGTGTTGACAGGCGGAGGAATAGCAGTTTATGGTCTTCCTTGTTCACCAAAAGAAACATTATCTTCGATCCTACAGTCACCCTGACCAAATGCAAGGCCTTCTGGGGGAGATGTGTGTGTTGTGTTAATTGCATATTTTGCTGAGATGAAAGGTCTCAGCATCTCTCAGTAACTTCCTTGCTTCCTTCCTTTTGTTCTCTAGAAGCCTCATTTTTTCCCTCCCTAATATTTATTCATGAGGATTTTTGCTTTCAGAAGCTTCATGAGCAGCTGCTCCTGGTCTGATGGAATTCACTTCAGCAGCAGAGATGTCTTTTCATCTGTTCAGCGCAGCAAGCTTCACACCATCGACAGAGCATCTGCTCTCTCTGGACAGGACTCCAGCTTCAGCACTATTAATATGCATTTTATGGAGTGCAATGGAACACATGTGCAATCTGCAGGCTAAAGATTCTGCATAGTTTTGCACATATTGCACACCTGCATGCAAAGAGCATCTTCCTGAGCCGAGGTCCTGGTCTTCACAAGATGGACATGGATTCATGAACTGCAGTGACACACGAATATGGTATACATCTCATCATATCCTGATGTCTGTATTTGGATTCTTGACTTCTTTGGTGTATGTCAAGCTTATCTTTGGTATAGCTCCAAAGTTCAGATTTTAAAAGTCGGTAGTCTGGTTGTGAGTTGCATTTTGATGACTCAGTCCCCGAAAGCGTAAGCAGGCTTCAGTTTTATCTTGGCAAAGCAAAAAGCGCTTTACCTACAATTTCCTGTCAGAAACTTTTCCCACAAGAAGGGACTGGAAGTTCTATTGCCATTACATTGCTAGTAATGCAATAACATAGTAGAAGTTTTCACTTTCTATACTGTCGTGCTCATTTCAGCGCACACCACTGTACATTGTGAAGTGCAGCTGATTTTGTACACACAAAACATCTTGTTTCCCGGGCACATCTGGCAGCTGGAAAATCAACCACCTGCTGTGCAAAGGTGTCAGCTACATGTAGGGAAAGGGGTTGTGCATGTCAAAGAGGAGTGAGTGCACGTGTAACCAGAGGATGGATTCAGGTTCGGTATAAGCCATCTACCAGCTCACCATTTTCTGGAGATTTTACATGCACCTCCTCAGCTCAGGTAGGCAGCACTGTTGCCATTTCCTAACACATTTGACCTCCTAATTGGAAGCATCCAAAGTTACGAAGTTCAGGGTTAGCAAACAAAAAAATTTCTGAATCCCCTCTACCCTCACCTTGTTATCTTTGCTTACACACAGAAGGTAACAGTATTTCCCTTAGAAAAGTGAATTTTGCAAGGCACAAAGTTTTCAGTTCCCAAAGTGAATATTCCAGGCACAAAAGAGGGTGGTGGATGAGGCTGAAATTGCAGTCGTACTAGTAGCCATGAATGCTCAATCCAGTATAATATATGACCTACGTGAAACAAATGTTTCTTTCGACAGGTGTCCAAATATCCTGAGATGTCTTTTACTTCATTTTAAGAATCTCAGCTCAAAACATATAAGGTAAGGGAAAAAAATGGGATGGGATGGGATGGGATGGGATGGGATGGGATGGGATGGGATGGGATGGGATGGGATGGGATGGGAAGGGAAGGGAAGGGAAGGGAAGGGAAGGGAAGGGAAGGGAAGGGAAGGGAAGGGAAGGGAAGGGAAGGGAAGGGAAGGGAAGGGAAGGGAAGGGAAGGGAAGGGAAGGGAAGGGGAAGGGAAGGGAAGGGAAGGGAAGGGAAGGGAAGGGAAGGGAAGGGAAGGGAAGGGAAGGGAAGGGAAGGGAAGGGAAGGGAAGGGAAGGGAAGGGAAGGGAAGGGAAGGGAAGGGAAGGGAAGGGAAGGGAAGGAAGGGAAGGGAAGGGAAGGGAAGGGAAGGGAAGGGAAGGGAAGGGAAGGGAAGGGAAGGGAAGGGAAGGGAAGGGAAGGGAAGGGAAGGGAAGGGAAGGGAAGGGAAGGGAAGGGAAGGGAAGGGAAGGGAAGGGAAGGGAAGGGAAGGGAAGGGAAGGGAAGGGAAGGGAAGGGAAGGGAAGGGAAGGGAAGGGAAGGGAAGGGAAGGGAAGGGAAGGGAAGGGAAGGGAAGGGAAGGGAAGGAAAGGAAAGG
This sequence comes from Anser brachyrhynchus, assembly GCF_964034855.1. Classification (NCBI taxonomy): domain Eukaryota; kingdom Metazoa; phylum Chordata; class Aves; order Anseriformes; family Anatidae; genus Anser; species Anser brachyrhynchus. The sequence continues at coordinate 1,916,032 of NC_137715.1, forward strand.
AAAGGAAAGGAAAGGAAAGGAAAGGAAAGGAAAGGAAAGGAAAGGAAAGGAAAGGAAAGGAAAGGAAAGGAAAGGAAAGGAAAGGAAAGGAAAGGAAAGGAAAGGAAAGGAAAGGAAAGGAAAGGAAAGGAAAGGAAAGGAAAGGAAAGGAAAGGAAAGGAAAGGAAAGGAAAGGAAAGGAAAGGAAAGGAAAGGAAAGGAAAGGAGACAGAAATATATGGAGCAGGTTCGCCTCTAGGGCAGAGCTAATCTCACAGAGATTAGTAAAGATAGTGCAATTGCTTCATTTTCCTTTCACTTCCACCAATAGCTTCAAGAGTGGAACCTCTAGTGAATATCTAGAGCAGGATGACTAATATCAGCTACATCTTTCAGAAATGTAACCCCCTATTGCATTTAGGATTCAGTTTCCTCATTGATACTAAAAGGAGATAAAACTTGTCCCTCCTCAGGGAAGTTTTGGAGATTCTCAGGTGAGTCATACTGTGGAAGTCTGAATCACTGCTACTTAATTACTTCATCAGAGGTTTTCAGTGGAGTCAGAAGGACCAGCATGAGGGATCCCCAGATCCCTGCCAGTGTGGAGATGTCCCCTAGGGAATCTAGAGCTCTGCATCAACTACTTCCAGAAGGAAATCTGTGGAGCTGCAGAGCTTGCACTGGGGCAATGGCCAGAGCCTCTGCCTCGCCTGCCAGGCCTTCCATCTGGATGTGTCAGAGAGCACCGGGGAGCCACCGAGCCAGAGACAGATGCAGTGAAGAGGGAGCAATGTTTCACCAGTCTGTCAACATGTCATTAGGCTCTCATGAGGGAACATAGAACAGAGGGGTGTGGGGAGGAGGGGGGAGATGGCGAAGGGGGAGAGACAGAAAGAGAAAGAGGGGCAGAGAAAATGACAGAGTATTGGAGAGATGGAGAGGTTGGTGCCAATGCCATGTAAATCACTGCCAAGGGGAGAGCTCCATCAAACACAAGGCCAGTACTATAAATCAGTCCGTAATTAGGTGCAAAGAGAAAGCTTTAACATCCTCATCAAATTGATTAATACATCTCGTGGCTCAGGACAGATGTAGATGGTGTTTATGAACAACTGCAAAGCAGCCAGGGCTGTGTCTGGGGCAGGAGGAAAAGGGGTTGGGGGGGAGGAGTAACGGATCTGCAAACAGAAGCTCTCCAACTCCTCTCCAGGGCCTGGGCTGAGGGTCTCTCCTGCCCCTCTGCTCATCTGCCTGCAGGTTTGTGGAAATTAAGTAGTTAATGTTAGTACAGAATGATGGCAGTGGAATGCCTTTATTTTAGGGGCTGATCCCAAAACAGTCAGTGCTAATGAGCATCTTACCGTTGATTTTGGTGCAATTTGGTTTAAACAGTTAATAAGCACAATTACAGGTAGTCTTGGGTGAAGACAATAAAGAATAAGCTGGCTATGAGGAAGCAGAGAGATGGAGGAACAGAAGTTGTGAGGGCCAAAGCCCACTTGCATTCAACTCAGCAAATCTGCCACTGATTTCAGTGGGTCAAAGGCTCAGTCGAGACTGCACATCCCAGACAGGAAGTCAACAACGGAAAGAGCAGAAAAGGGTGGGAAGGGTGTTCCCAGCACTGTGATCCTGATGTCAGTGGTGGCTCTGAGGCAAAGCAAAGCTAGAAACGAAGAGTTCCAAGCCACCCTTGTGGCTGTTCATCCAACGCGTTCCACACACTGCCGGCAATTTTCTAGTTTCTCTGAGCTAATCTGGTTTTGGTACTTGCAAATGTACCAGAAATGTTTCAAGCACAATGAGCTTGAAAGTCCTCAAAAATCCAGGACAGTGAATGTAACATGAATTCTATACTGTTATTCTCACTGTTGATGTATTTCAAATCCCAGTCTGTGGATAGTTATGGGTTGCTAATGCTGATATTAATTCCTTATTATTTTATGTAGCATGTATGTGACCTTATCCTATCTGACATTTCACAGACACAGATGGTCCCTACCTCAAAGTGCTTACAATCAAAGGATAATAAAGATAGCAGGTGGGTATAGATAGGTGAGAGAACCTAAGAAAATTGTGTGGCAATGCTGGGCAGCAGGGTAAGGCCACACTGCCACTGCACTTGCTGCTTTGATGTTGTCAAATGAACATGCAGAGTGCACAGGTAAGGTAATCAAATGTGCATGGTGCAAACAATTTATCCCACAGCTCTGCAGCTTAGCCATTACTTGTCATTTCTAGGTGTGTGTGCAGCATGCATACATGGCAAAGCCAGCATGGGGCAGGATACAACTCTGTGGAAGGAATGCTGCAACAGAATCTGAAATCTGAACCTTTTCTCTCTGTTTTGCTGCAATAAATGCAGCAATGCCTACCTCTTACACAGTGGTTTTGGTCTCTTTGGCCACAAGGGCCTTCATAAAGGAGGTCAGCATCACTCCCATCTTTTCAACAAATGGAGAAACTGAGGCAATAAAGAGAGAAAGTGATTTAACTGCCCAATATCATCCAGCAAGTCAGGGACAGAAGCTGGAGTAGATCCCAGCTTACTGGACCCCATGCTCAGTGTTTTCCCATTCCCCTTTCTCCACAGACTACTCTGCCTGGCATTCAGAGACTGTTCTGGGGTGCTTAGAGAGCCCTCAGCTTTCACTTTGGCTTGACTGCAGGGATCTCTTACTCGTGCTGGGGAAGTCTGGTAAAAAGTGTGGGATTTGCAAGTGAGGTGTCTATGGTGGAGTGACAAGATACTTAACCCCTCAGCCCTTCGGAATTACAGATGTGATGTGGTGTGCATGTGTCAGCAAATAATTCAGAGGTGAAGGGGTTATAAGAACCACAGCTCCTCCAGATCTCTCCCTTTGAGAAGACACAGGTTGGCTTGATTCCTGTTACTAAACATTGCTTGCCTTAAGCCTCACACAGCGACTGTTTTCTACAATATACTCAAAAACGAGGAAAGACAGAAAGAAAGAGAGAGAGAAAGAAAGAGAGAAAGAAAGAAGGAAGAAAAAGAGCTCCTTCTATAGAAACAGCACAAGCCTTATTTACTGGCAAGAAACGCACAAGAAAAGAACTCTTTATTGAGAAATTTTAAACACCACTGGTTCTGATGACCTTTAACCTTCCTGTATTAATCCTGGCAGACAAAGACCTGGCCCATGTGTCATTATGGCAGAAGCGCAGGGCCCCAGTACAGATACTCTTAAAGCCACACCCCGTGTGCGCCAGTGAACAGACCACAGACCCTGTGGATCCCAGCTACAGCCATCCAGCCCCAAGGAACAGGGCACCGAGGTGATTTTGTCACCGTCTGTTTGCCATGGAGAAGAATTTAAGAGGGAAATGACAGTCTTGTCAAGTATTCCCCCTCGCATCACAACATACAAAATATTAAAAGCTAGCCTATGAAGAGAAGTAGTAAAAGCACTTGGCTTTTACAAGTGTAATCCTTGGATTAAGAGGATGGTGCTGCATTTGAAGTTCACTTGCTTGTACTATGCTTTTCTGCTGTAATGATAAGTTCTCAAAACACAAGAAAGACTAAACAAGCAGGATATCTTTTTAAACTGCAGAATCTCTCCCATTCACTGATGATCCCTGCCCAGGCCAAAGGAAAAACATAAAATACTTAGCTAGAGCAGTCACTCTTGCTGTGGAAAATAAATGCTTTGAAAGAAAAAAAACATCAATGGAAATTAGCAAAGCTGAGGGTAAAAAAATCCATGCCCTGCCCGTGCGATATTTGAAGTATTTTTTTTTACATGATTTAATGTCATATAATTACAGATACCAGTTCCCATTGTTGAACTGATTCTTTCATTCCACTTATTGAAGTTTCTTAAAGCTGATTCTGCTCTTTTTTGTAGTCAGCGGCAGAAGGCTTTTAATTTTACAAGGGCAGAATCTGGCCACACTGTAAACTCCATGGCTAGAGATGTTTGTTCCTCCCGTATTGTACAGTACTTGTCATAACAGAGATCAACTTCTAAATGGAGTTCTTAGGTACTATGGTGACACATCCAAATGGCTGCACTTCTTTTTTCTTTTAACATTTAACGGATGTTTTAACAGATATGCTAAAAAGAAGAAAGGGAGGGATTCTCCATCTCCCATCTACACATCCTACAGAGCTCTGGGTACATTTAATGGTCAGGATACCTGGTGGCCAGCTCTGCAGCTGGTGTAAATCAGCATTACTTCACTGCCTTTAACAGAGCTTCAGTCCATCATCTGAACTGAGGATCTCAAGGCCGTACCTGCTCTGCGTGCACTGCGTAAGTGAGCCTGCCAATGTTCCAGCAGCACAAATCAGCCTGATAAGACCCAAAATGTGAGTAGCAAAGTACTGTTTCATGGAGACACAACCCCTGAGAAATATAAGAGTTTAAACATTCAAAAGGCGAGTGAAAGGATTTCTTTGGAGAGCAAAGTCCAGTGAGCAAGGGCCCCACTGTGGTTTGTGCCTCAGCTGGAGTGACAGCACAACTGACATGCAACTTTGTGTATCCTTCGGCCCTGTCAGGGGGAAGTTATTGATGAGTAAGAGCCATTCTTTAAGGTCTCCACTCCAGCCCCTTCCTCTGGCTCAGGCCCCATTGTGGGTCCAGCCCAGGGAGCAGTTTACAAACCTTGAGTGGAAAAAAAGCCTGTTTGTACTGCAGGGAGAAGCCATTCCCCGTGGCTCTGCTGGAGGAAGGCAAATGTACACCACACACAAGCCAGAGACATGACCTCCAAGAACAAAGTATGTATGTTCAGTGATGCAACAGTTGTGGTATCTGTACATATTTATGTGATCAAAACAGAAGGTTTCATCCTGCAAAGTGCTCCTTGTCCTCAGTGTTAGTCTGCCACCCCAACCCACCCCCCACTCCTGAATTCAACAGTTAGATATTTTTATTAATAACTCAGGCAGTGTAACAGAGCATTATGTGCAGCTGATTTCAAGATGGAGAAGGGGGACAGAGCTGCAAGCCATTCAGAAAGCAGGGTTTGAATTCAGAAAGAGCAATAATCTGAAAGGATTTAGGACAATAAATGCTAAATTCCACAATTGTGAAGGAATAATCAGCCACACAGACGTGAACTGTGGAACAAGTGTCAAAGAAGCAGCTGTGCAGGAAAAGATCTGGTGCAATCACTGCTCCAGAACTCTTCAGTTTTGGTTCAATAGATAGTAACAGAACCGAGGCATGAACCAAATTATGTCAGATTTGAGAAAAACAAAAAAAAACTCCTCACTCTCCTCAGCTCTAACAAGTGCCTCAGCTGGCCCAGTTTTGGACACCACAAGACAATAGTTTAGAGGGAGAGTAGCAAAATAACTTCAGGCCTAGAAAACATGGCCTCCATGGAGAGACCTAAAGTAGCAGATGAGTGTAGGGAGGAAACTGGTAGAGAAATTTATCAATCTCCAAGTACATTAAAAGCTGCCACAAAACGGAAGGTAATAAAGCATTTCCCATGTTTGCTGAGGACTGGACAAGGGGTAGTGTGTTCAAACTGCAGGAAGGGAGATTGAGGTTAGGAATTAGGGAGAACTTCTTAACAGTAAGGATGGTGAAACACCAGCATGTACTGCTTGAGGGGGCTATGGGATCCCCAACGCTGGACATTTTTGAACACAATAAAACTTAAATGTCTGACTGAAATAACGGTTCTCACTTTTGAAGGGGAGATTGGCTGATACAGCTTTATCTTGTATGTTTCTATAACTGTGACTTCCAAGTGCTCTTGAAATATATAATTGAAAATGTACATAAACCAAACTCAGCAACATAAACTCTACCTGTTGCAAAAGCAGACAATAAAGAGGCACTGAATTTGTTAGTGAAACTTTCGGTAGTCATTTTCTTAATGTTTTTCTCACACCCAGGTAATAAAAGCAGAGCCATTCCTTCAGCAGCTCAGACCTAAGCACCCCCAACCATGTGTGGCTCTCTTTTATTTTTTCCCCTACTACCAAATCGTGACTTAAACTATAATAAATCAAAGGGAACGGCTGCAGCTCATACAACACATGCAAAATCACAAGCCTCTAACCTTCACCTTCAAGATTTCCCTACAAGGATTTCAACATCTGGAGCCCATTCAGCTTGAAGTGATGACAATTTCCAATAAGCGTTAATGGGGGATCCTGCCCAGTCTATACTCTACAACTATAATTCAGTCTGTCTGTCCATCTGTCAGGGTTTATGACAGCCAGAGCTCACCCACACAGGAACAAACTACAGCTACAGATTTCTTAATGAGCACATAATGAAGTCAACCTGCTTCATTTTTTTCAGCTTGGCTGATCATTTCCAACAAGCAGACTTCTCTTTGCTCTACCAGCTCTCAGTGCCAGGAGCATGTCGGGCTGCAGATGAGCTGACAGGGATGAAAAGCCATAAACAGGAATCTTGGGAACACAAGGCTCTCACACTTTTACATAGGCAAGTAAACCGTGAGGATGACTTTTGCTGCTTTTGGATTAGACCCATAAGAACCCTTGGGCTGATTAAACACCCCAGAAATTGCAGGTGGAGCTGCGATACCCGTTACCAAGCAGCTCTGCTCCCTGTTTGTGCATCTTGTGCTGCTTTAACTGCAAAGTCCCTCCTTGCCTCCTTTGTGCAAGCACCCAAAGTGAAATCTCAGCATGGTAACACTCTCAGCGAGCTGACCGTGGCTCCCCTCTCCTCAGGCTGAGGCCAATGTCATCCCTATGCCACAGACAGCCTCACAAAGCCTAAGAGGGCTGGCCCAGGGTTGGTGCCCCAAGATAGTGGCCTAGACCTTGTTCTCCACAGTCAGCATCATGTCAGAGCTGAAGTCTGAGGCAGCCCGAGTTACTTCACAAACAGCTTCATCACACATTGCCTCACAGTCTCTGTTGCCTGAGAGCCCCTGTCACCTCTGAGCCTGTATTGCCTCAGAGTCCACATCACCTCAGAGACCACAACATTTCAGAGCTCAGTTACCTCAGAGCCTGCTCCACCTCAGAGCCCAGATCACCTCAGAGCCCAGATCACCTCAGAGCCCAGATCACCTCAGAGCCCAGATCACCTCAGAACCCAGATCACCTCAGAGCCCAGTCACCTCAGAGCCCAGATCACCTCGGAGCCCAGATCACCTCAGAACCCAGTCACCTCAGAGCCCAGATCACCTCAGAACCCAGATCACCTCAGAGCCCAGATCACCTCAGAGCCCAGTCACCTCAGAGCCCAGATCACCTCAGAACCCAGATCACCTCAGAGCCCAGTGACCTCAGAGCCCAGTCACCTCAGAGCCCAGTCACCTCAGAGCCCAGTCACCTCAGAGCCCAGATCACCTCAGAGCCCAGTCACCTCGGAGCCCAGATCACCTCAGAGCCCAGATCACCTCAGAGCCCAGATCACCTCAGAGCCCAGATCACCTCGGAGCCCAGTCACCTCAGAGCCCAGATCACCTCGGAGCCCAGTCACCTCAGAGCCCAGATCACCTCAGAGCCCAGTCACCTCAGAGCCCAGATCACCTCGGAGCCCAGATCACCTCAGAGCCCAGTCACCTCAGAGCCTGCGTTGCCTCAGAGTCTGCGATGCCTCAGAGCCCAGATCACCTCTGTGTTGCCTCAGAATTCATGTTGCCTCAAAGCCTGAGTCGTCTCAGAGTGTGAGTAACCTCAGAGCCCCAGGCGTCTCATGGCTGATGTCTCCTCACAGCTGGTGCCATCTCAGCCGACACTGCCTCACAGTCCTGCCACCACGCAGCCTTGTCACCTGACAGCTCGTGCCACCTCCCAGGCTGCCTCCTCCAGCTCCCCCTCAGCTCGGGCCCAGCGCTGCTGCCCTCTGCAGCGGCAGCCTTCACTGCGCTCCTTCTCTGACCTCGAGCCTGAGCACCACAGCACCAGAAACCTGACAGCTTGCTTTCTGCCTGGTAATTACACTTGGAAACAGCCTCCCAGGGCATGTTAATAAGCAGTTTCCTGATTGGTGATGGTGTTCTCAGTCAGGTTGTAGGAATAATCTTGCCCTGTCCTCCAGCAGCCTCCGTTTTGGGATTCCAGAGACCTTAAGGGAGGAGGGTACCTCCTGTGCACCATGGCCTCAGCGGCAGGCGTGAGGGTTACTTCCTGACTGGGAGCCTTCAACCATCTTCTTTTTGTAAGCTTTCACCCCAGTTTGTCTTGGAGTTTAAATTTGATACCTTGGGCTCAAATGGCAGCACCACACCTGCTCAGACAGCCTGATCTGCGCGTGTTGGAGCCAATGGAGAAGTTTACTCCAATCTCGGTGGTGTAGGATTAAAATAGTAGGCACTAAATCTGTTCTCTGTGGATTTAAAACTATTTTAACATGCCTTATGCCTTGGTAGATTGAGAAGTTGTCAAATTATTTCCTTCAGATATTTGCAAATCCATTTTGTAAAGATTGGCCTGTTAAAGAGCCATTTAGAAAGACTGATGCCTCCTTGAGAAAGATGGGGTCATAATTCTACTAATTTTTATAATGATGAACACCCACTGGAGATCTACTTACATGAATGCTAAAGTAAGCAGGATCGGAATTAGACACTGTCTCCTTTTTTTTTTTTTCCTCATCTCCCTTTGGAGATGCTGTTGCTGTTCCTAAGTTTTCACTTACTCTAGGATCTCAACAGATCCCAGAAAGTATCTATATAAGGCTTCTCTCATTCCAGTTAAATAAGCTCTTTTTATTCTGACTGTAGAGAGAAGAGGCCTAGAACATCCCACTGGAATCCCTCTACCCACCTAAGCAGATAGTGAAAGCTGTTCATCAGCTCCAAGCCTGTCTGGCAGATGTAACAGAGCAAGGCTTTCTGCTTCTGAATTTAACTTACAGCACCTGAGGTAAGGAGTTCAACGGGAGTTTCTTTCCTGCCCAGTTAAAATGACAAATTGGTACATGAGTGTTTAATGAAAGATGCTGGAAATGTCCGTGAAGATCAGAAAAATCACCTCTTGGAATTGACAGGCAGGCCATCTGCATTCTTGCGTTCCTATTAATTCCCTAACAATAAACGACAGGAGAGCCTAGAGGGTTAAAAGCTTAATTCAATCTCCCAGATTCCTTCCAGGGGCCTGTCTGCATATAGAATGAGAAAGGCATTTATAAAACGTTATTTGCACACTAGATTTTTCATATAGCTCCATGCACCAAATATCAATCACGCCCCTCTCAGTCATGGTGTCACCATGCATCACACAGCCCTGCAGAGACTAATGATGCGCCCGCCTCTGACATCTGCCACACAGATTGATGACATCACACCCACTGCACACCATGTGACTGTTGCCATAGCTCTGATTCAATGTTTAATAATATACGTCCCAATCTCCAGTACCAAATTTGGGTAACTTAATATGCTAAAATATAAACAGTCTCACACGTTTTGGGGAAGTTCAGGGCCAGGTTAGGTTTTTATTTCACTACTGTACTCACAGTAATCATTGTTTTAGGGTAATTCCCATCAGTAAAATAGCAATTACATGTTCTATAATCTGCGTATGGATCAAGCTTTGATGGTAGCTTAATTAAAACAACAGTCAACTTTGTTCTTTTATAAACTAAACCTTATATTTTCTTTGTGCTTCAGTGAAGGATGACAGTCTCTCTGTACTCTCTGCTGTGTCTTTAGCTGAAATGCCCAAAAATGCCTTATTTTCCTCTCTGTTCAGTTCTCCTTCCCTTGATGTTTTATGTAAAGACAAATGCACACATCCCTACCTGTTGGAACAGTTACATCAGGTACTATTTACACTCTAAAGTTCACAACATAGATCGAGCTCTAATTTTACTATGAGAAATGACTTTTCCACTTCCTTCTGTCCTTCCTTTCACATAGCCTAGACCAATGACCATTAAAGTTGGTGTAATCCTTCTGTAGACTCCAGTGGGCATTACAACATGGTCAGAAAATACCTATCAGCTTTTAAAGCCTAGGTAATTGTTCCCCTAATGATATGATGCTCTTATGAAGGGAGCTCTTGTCTATAGGTGAACTTATTCTGCAGTAAAGTTAGGTGCGGATTTAAAGCAGAGTGCCTCACTGGGATAACTCATGTATAGACAAGTCCTTACACAGTGGCATTAATTTCTGTGAAGGATTGTTCGAAACATTGATCCTGCAGGCTCTCCCTGGATAGAGAAGATTCATATCAAAGCAGCTTGCCTCCCAGGGCTGGCATTTAAAAAAGCACTCTCTGGTAGCATTAAGGATAAAAACTTAAACCATGTAAAAACCTTTTATCCATTGCTGAATTAGTCAAACTGTCCCTCATGAGGAGGGAGCTTCACTAGAAGCCTGAGGACTTGGTTTCTTGAGGACAGATGGAAGTAGTCTGCATATTTAAAATATTCAGCCAGCTGCAGTGTAGTAGAGCTGCTGCTCAGAAGGCTGATCTGTGCTCTGACTCAGTTTACTGACTGCAGTTTTATTACTGCTGCAATACAAGAAACAGGGATGCAGCTATTCCTTTGAATGGGGGGGTTCCCAGGTGCTTCTGCCTTTCTGGAACTATCCATTATATTTTGCTCTGTGTGTGTATTTGCATGTGAATGTGTGTGTATTCAGACAACTTTCTCTTCAGGAATCAGGAAAAGTACTGGAAGCCCAGAGGAGCAAGCTCTTATCTCTAATGAAGGTGGCATGAGGGCAAGGATGGTCAGCCCGTAGCTCTTAACCTACACTCAGTTTTTCAGCACTTTAAGTGCTGGTTTTGATTAAGATGACTTGCACTGTGACCCAGGAATTGCTGGCTAGTGTTCTTGTAGTTCATAGGTAACTGTTAAGCCCTGCAGTGCTGGGTCGCTTTGTGTCCAGTGAGAACTGGAACATCCTTTGCATCAACCGTTCCACCTTAGCCCTGTATAAAGGACAGGTTTACACATATGGTCAGATCCTGCAACAAGAGAAAACCTTTTGCTGAAGTCACAGTGCTGTGTAAAAGTTCTTTCTGAAGTCTTAGATTCTGAGTACTGGTGGAAAGATTTTCTTCCTTTGCTGGTATAAACAGAGTTCTGTCTCCTGCTAGAAGGAGGGATTTCTGAGGAAGTTTCCCTTTCTAGTAACACAAGACTTGCACGACTAGATAACGCTGTTGGGTAGTACACTAAAGTGCACCAGCTTCTGCAGCCAGTGTTCCCCCGAGGGAGCATCATGACTACTTTCCTAATGAACGAACCAGCTCCCCAGACCAAATGATCAGCTACACGTGCTCAGCTGCAGTAGCTTTTTCTGTAAGTCTCCTGCAAAGCTCAGACACCATAACAAGTTTTCTTAGCTGCTCTGCCACTGCAACTCATCCACTGAAGATTTAGGGAATATTGTTCTGCTATTTCTCAAGCTAGTAGAGGTAATGCACGGCTATGTATTTTAGAGAAAGCCTGGGAGGCAGCCATTAGCCTGAGGGTTGCCTCCACAGATTCACAATCCCTTTTCCTAAAATGCAAACTCAGACAATTTCTAAGCTGTGACTGGCATATGGGAATATAGAAATCAGCTTCATAAAAGCTCGTGATAGCTAATGCTTCCCACCAGTGAGGAAGATGGATGATATCCTGTAGTGTTAACATGTGGAAAGTGCTAATATTTCATCCAATTGTTCAGTCTGTAGGAAGGTGAGACACAGGCACAGAGTTTCCCACTCATGGACATCTTGAATAAAGCTTTTCTTTATTTCCATTGGAACTAATTCTCCTGCCCCTTTTGTCAGTGGCCCATCCATCTCTCGTGGCTGCTCTGCACACTTACCAAACTGTCTGGGGCACCAAATACAAAGTGCTCAGAGGAAAAATAGTGAGTGTTTGTAGAGGTGGTATGAGGCTGAGAACAACATAGGAAGCCTCTGTTGAAATAATGCATTCGAGCTGTTACTGCAGATAGGACATGGCAGTGGATGATGCTTGGCAAAACTGATTTTTCTCCAGATGCTAACAGAATTAAAACAGAGGCTAATTTAATCAGAAGTGTATCATACCTGACCACTAGCTGGGCTCTTCAGTGTGGAGCAATCCTCATTTACGCCAGCAAAAGACCTACACTACTGAATGGTATGTTTGTCCACTTTTCATGAAAACACAAAGGAGGAGAGTAGTTCTTGTCCCTGAAAATACTGCCCTGAGAGGGCTGATTCCTCAGGGTTTCCTCCATCCTAAACCAAGTTTCATTTTTATACTAACAATTCTGGACCTCCAGACATTACTCTGAATTAATATACAATGTGAGACAACTGGATATCATCAAAAATACATAGACACACAATTGATGAGGACCAACCGTTGAGGTCAAATAGAAAAAATAGCATACAAGGGGGAGGCTGAAGGCAGAGGCACTACTGGCTCACAGGTTCTGTAGGGCAAAAATGTTAGCTTGGAAGCAGATGCATGATTATAGAGAAGGAAAAGAAAAAGATCTGAAGGGGAAGAAGTGATATAAGAAAATAAGGATGATGTGAAAGCAAAGGGCGAGTTTATGTAAATTCCTGATGAATTGAAAAAAAAGCCAAGCAACTAAAACTGATTCTTGAGGGAATGAAGAGACAAAGAATGCAATTCCAGAGACAGGTAACTGGTATCAGCAGGACTGGAATGAACATCACAGGCTGGTAAGAGGCTGAGAATACTGTTTGGATCAAACAAACACGACATATGCACCTCTGTCTGCATAGCTCTGTGAAGGCAGCTTTGTCTCACAGCATCTTTGTTATTTTAGCACTGTTGGTCTCATGCAGCTCTGTGAGGGTTCTCTGTTTCTGATCCTGAACATCCACTGTCTTTCCGTTACCAGTATTCTCACACAGCCATTCTGATTCATCTCAATGTTGATTTCCAACACAATTGTCATTGTAGGACTAGGGATCCCCCTGACTCCTCTGAATTGTGCTGAACTGTGCAGCAAGTTCTGCTTTGTTTTTTCTGAAGTGGACAAATGTCTTCCAGAGACTGGAGACCGGAACAGCTGCCTTTTAGAGCCAGTACAGTTTAAGAACAGCACCTCTGTTAAGCCTTCTCTAGGTCATACGGATCTTATCTGATGCTTTGTGAGATTTATTCACTGACCTTTCCAGATACAAAACTAGGAAGGCGGCAGTAGGACAGGAAGAAAAGGGGAAATCAGCTCTGAAGCGGTTAATTTTACTTGCTCCAAAATTGATAAGCAGTGGTACGTCAGCCTGAAATGAACTTGCCTTGTTCAGCGGGGTTCTAAGACAGCGGAACTCAATCAGCAACGGGCCACATGGTTCAAAGCCGCAATTCATCCCACCGCGCCTCTGAAAAATGGGAGGTGACAGTTCATTTTGCCAGTGACAGTCTGTCGGTCTCGCTCACTGCTTCTCCCGTCGATTGCACTGCTGAGGTGAAGTGTGAGCTCTGAGACACCCTTGCTTTGTATTCCACTCAGCTGAACAGGACAATCTGAGGATCAAAGGTGGAAAAAATCTCCCCTAGCCCAACCCTATCTAGTTCTATTTCTCCCTCCTTGCTTTCAAAAGGCTTTTGCAAGCCAGATACAAATAGCCAAGGAAAGCCCTATTCCTCCCATTGTTTTTTTTCTCACTCTTTTGGGTTAACATTCATCCCAAGCATGCATGTATGCCTCTTACCATCAACACCTATGTGTGCACAGAGCAATCCACATGACAGACTGGCAACTGAGCCCTGCTGCTCTGAAATGCTAAATCTGCTGTACACAGCTAGACAGGATAATATTTCAGGTGACAGGATTCTCTGAGATGCACAGGATCTTGGCAGAGTTTCCATTCTTTGACCATACACAGCGTGGAAGCAGATGAAGCAAAAAAGATAATAGAGATGACAGGCAGAGAGATTTCTACTCCTGAGCTTTGTCTTTAGTAATCGATTAGTTCCTTTCAAAAAGTACTTGCATGAATGTACTGAGTAAATTCCCCCCAGCACAGTGATGGCACTGTGAAAGGACTGGCACAGCATGGCGTAGTGAAAGTGAAGGAATGAAGAATCAGCTGGTACCTGCTGCCAGTGGAAGGGAAGCACAAATCAGTGGTTAGGACACTTGCTCACGCGGTGAAAGTCTTGAATGTTAGCTTTCAAAGCGTTCTCTCAGTCAAAGGTTCAAAGTCATAGTTTCAAGGAATCCATGCAATGCCACATTAGCTGCCCAGTCAAATACAAGTCTGATTACATGTGAAAGCATATCTGAAATTAAAGGCCATAAAACTAAAGTGGAATGGCAATTCTAGATGAACTTGGAATGAACTAGTCCTTAGTTCTGTTTTCCAGTCTCTATCTGTCAAACTTGCTACCATTGTGCTGCCCTGTGGATCCGATAGAATTCAGTGACTGATCCTGAAGTCATACAGCTCCTACGAGAGAGAGAAGCTTGTAGCTTCTTTTCACTGCAAATGCACAGATACACAAGAGAGAAAACAGTAATTGCCATTTGACTTCCAAAGTAATCTGTGCAAACTTTTGACCCAGAAAATGGAGATCTCCAGTATTATTACAAGCTGGGCTTAAAATATTCTTGGTTTAACTTAATAAGAGAAGAGAAGAGAAGCCAGTTATTAAACCTTATTAAACATTGTGCATCACTACAAAGTTTGGCACATGCAGCTGCTTTTATCTTTGAAGGTGGGAACTATTCAGATCCTATGCATAAAGGAACCTTAGAAGCAGATACTATGGAAGACAGATACATAGGTAGGGAAAAAAAGGGTAAAGAAAAGCATAAAGTTGCTGACTACTGGAAATACTCAACATATGACATGGTCAGTAAATACTCAGTTTCTGTATATATTTTAAATACCCATAAATTCTGTGTCTCATAGAGTGCAGCCTCAGCCCAGACCCTATAAATACACAGCACACGCCCTTGTAAATCTTCAGTATACTCAGTAAAAGCTCCCACATTTCCACGAACCTCTGCAGCATGTTTCATAAGGAATGCTCCTGCCCTACTGAAGAGTTGTCTGACTCTCAGACAGCAGCAAGGTACCCTGTTCTGCTGTATTGTACTTGGCGGGTAGGCACTGTGGAGATAGGCACATTACAATGCAATACCTGTGTATCCAGACGGAGAAGGAATGAGAGACCTGATAGATGTGGAGTGAAGGGACAAAGCTCTACCTACAGCCTTCCTCCTGCACAGGCAGCCAGTGTGGGATAGGGAACAAGAACCAGAAAGGGTAGTGGGCGGCTAAAATGATGTGAACAGGCTTTTGCAAAGCCCAGAACATCGATGGTTGGGCCGTGCTAGTCCCAGGTGGGATTGCTCTGTTGCTGCTTAAATATTAGGGTGAGTTGGCAGGTGTGTGAGAGGACTGGCAGTAGGCAGAGCCATCCTGAAGATAACAGGTTGTCTGTCAATGTGAGGAGCTTATGTACATGTTGGACCACAGAGCTCCCACTAACGGAGAAATTAAACCTGTCTCCACACACCAGTCCCAGTGCTCTGATTGCATTTACAGAGGTTGTGACCTGCATTCTGTCACCATGGAAACCTCTCGTGCTGTGATGTACAGCCAGGTTGTTTCTGTGGGTGGCTGATATTTAAAGGTAGAGGCTATGGTGCTGTAATATCGAAAGCCAGGGCACCAAGTTTACGAGCAGCCGAGTGGCAAAATTCA